>NW_009258115.1:11432286-11679435 GCF_000149755.1 Phytophthora sojae
TTCCAACCACTACCACCATCTACGTCAATGCCCCTCCCCCAACCTTAATGTCCACTTCCTACCTCACATCCACCAAACCAAACACATCGAACATTCTACACGCACCTCATTTCCACACCCCACACCAACTTACATATCAACCAACCCAATTTGATCTTCTCTCCAACTTAAAATGCACTTTCCAACACGAATTCCAGTCCTATCCTCTAACTTAATAGCCTCTCTACAGCATTATATCCTCAAACCAACCACTTCAATCCAACACCACACACCACGTTTCGGTACACCACACAACTAGTTTGCATATCAATCAACCCCACTAAACTAACACCTTCCTTCAGTCCCCTATTGGATTATCCTCTTTCCACCTCGTATGTAACAACCCACCAGATATTTTCTACTTAGCACACATTATTTATACACTTCAATTTGTCCTTTAGATTCATCAACTCCATGTATATTATACCACAAATGGCTCCGATTGTCTTAAAATATTATTTAAAAATATATTTGGATGCTACAATTGAACTCGGTATGGTTAAAAACGCACCCTCCTAAATTTTCAGCTCCGCAGGCTTTATATTGGCTGCATACTAGCAATGGTGTCACTTTTTAATTTCCACGCACTTAGGTCTATCTCTGGCACGTATAAGTGGTATGAATAAATTCCCCACTGATGAAAACCTAGGGTCCCCAAATTTCAGGTGCTGTAGCCGATTTAACTTTATATCTCTCAAAACTTCTATTACCTTGTATAATTATATATATAAGTTTAAAATTTATAAGTTGTCAATAGACAAAAATCGTTGGTTTTCTTCAGATAAGTAATATGTCACCAAATCGGGGTACCGAAATTACTACCACGAAAATCCGAATTTAGGTTATTTTCGGCAAAGTGGACCCTAGATGAACGTTCGTGGACCCTAGATCGACGTCTAATTTCGGAAAAGGAGACCCTAGAAAGTCCTACGATCATCCGGGTCGTAATATATATAGGAATATTTTGTCCAATCTAGCAAATCTACCAATATACTCACTTTAATAAAGAGCCACAGCTGTCCTCTAACTTCGAGGAATTATAATAGTACACCACTCGCGGAACAGTGAGCTCGGGAAGATAAAATACTTTGCTGAACGAAGCCAAAGGGAGAGGAAAATAGTCGACGATGTTGTCTGTTACATACTGTAGTGCTGGCATGACTTCATATTGTCTTGGTCGAGGGTATCCACAAACCCCGCTGGTTTTCTTGAGTTCAAAATACTTTGCAGTGTGTAGGAACGTGAACATCTATGAGCTCTCCATTGTCGGTTAGGGTTGTTCGATACCATACCAGTTTTCTCGTCGCTATCAATAGTAAAAACGAGATTCGACGGACCATAGCTTATATCGCCACGAGAAACATTTTCACCACCACTCGAGCTCACACGAGCCCGACCGGTGTGGTTACCGCTCATGACGGTCACCGAGCGGTCGCCAGCAACGTTTCCGTTGCTTTTGCCGGTGCTAGAAGCCGGTGTATCGCCACGAGATAAAAACTTATCACCACTTGAGCTGACACGAGCGCCGCCGTTGCGGATTCGGTGTTGGGTATCGTTTTACTTTCGTTCTTGTACTTATTCTCCAGTTTGCACACGGTGACGGCTTGGTTACCCTCACTTAAAGCGGGGAAATCGGGAAACGTCCGGCAAAAAGTTAGTACATTGCTGTTGGCGACAGCACCCTCAGCATGCATGAACTGATCTTAGTAGTGCAGAGCTGATTTTCAAAAGGATGTATCTGGGGCGGTCTTCCCGCACCTTTTAGCCGCTTACGGCTGCCGATACAAGTGGGTATCTTTATCTTTAAGAGATATCTCTAAAAGGTTTTTGTCTGAGTACTTGTCTCTCCAGGCTATTACCCCCCCTATTCACCGTACACATTTTTCACATAATTTTTTTTGCGCTTAGCATATATGTCATTTATGAGGGGTTTTGAGTAGATTAGGTGCAAACATTTTGAATAGTTAAATGATTGGTATAGTTTGTGTCCTATTTATAGCATACATGCGCCAAAGCCCGTAAGATGCTGAGCATGTTTTGGTGAATGGGGGGGGGGGGGGGTAAGGCCACCCTATCATTCAGATGTACTTATGGCGACGCTTAAGCCCCCAAACTGAAACGTTCCGATGTCACGCTTTTAGCTTATCCGTCTTCGTCTTTATCGACACCGCTCTACATATATCCTTCATAGGTTTTCTCCCCGGCGGCATATTTCTTCACATGATTTTTGTTGGAGTGGGAGGCGATTGACGTACGGTCCAATAACAAATATAAACCAGCGTAGTCCAAACAAATCTCTCTAACCCATGTCGAGTAAATATAGCACTTGTCCGAAATATGTCCGATGCTTTTTGTTATCTATCGAGGAAATATGCAACTAAGAGCAACCCCACCGGCTTTGTTTTTTTCGGGCAAACAAAACGACAAAGTCTACGGTTCTACGGTTTTGCTGAGATTTTAGTACCGGTAATACCCATTTCGACGCCAGCCACACCAGTGCCCTACAAAACACCACCAACGAAAACTCCACCAAAGTCCCCGCGGACCCACGGCCAACACTCAACAATTTTGTTGATCAGTGCAGATGCTCTAACACCGTGCATATATAGAAAAAAAATCTGGATTGACAGGCTTTTGTGGTACAAAATGCAGTGTAACTCTCTCATGCTAAGAAAATTGCTGGTAAACTTGCATGTAGTACACACAGGGGCTAGTAATATAGGTCACATGCACCTAGCCGCGAACTGTAAGCCTCAATAATCAAATATCACTTGATCAAGAAGGACGAACCTTTTGATCGCACTGTAGTTAAGCCATTCAATCTTACCACCACAACAAACCTTCGACGAAATGGTAGGTCGTCGTTGGTTGATGGGAATTGTGCGAATGACCTCCAGGAAGTGCCAGGACACCAACTCGATGCGCAATACCAACCTAACACTAGCGATAGAAGTACATTTGTACTGCTAAATTTATGGATACGATTTCTACGCATGGGATCTGCGAAAACCTCGAGTTCGGGCGCTCGAAAGATACCAGACTATTAGCCAAAAGCAAAATAACAATCTAACAGTAGCGATAAGATTATGTATGTATTGCTATATTTATGATAAGGTTGATACGCATGGGATCGGACAGAAACGCCGTCCCAGACGCACTACAGATACAGTCTTATCCAATACCAAGCCGATACCCATAATACAAATAGTAATATATTTAACCAGAAGTTGATAAAAAGAAAGTTGTCTCAAAAGTTGATCCAAAAAAGTTGATCCGTCGCGGGACAAAAGTTGATCCAAAGTTGGCCTGTCCCGCGGTTGATAAAAAAGGCTATATCTGCAGTCTCCCTTCGTTTTCCGGAAGGGGGAGAGTCCCACGGGGGATTTCTCTCCCCACGAACTGGCTTCCTTTCGTATCACGAATAACTTCTTCATGATATCAATTTTAGACATCTGAAATTGGCATGCTAATGTCAAAAGACTGCATACGATATAGCAATGTATGATTTTTTACAGGATTAACACAACAACTGGTAGCCAGCAGCCGTGTGTCACACACAATATATATGGAGCAGTGTCTCAGACACACACTGTATAGAGCCGACACAATGCATGGAGCCATGAACATTAGCCTGGTCGTTATGTTCCCGACGCTTGGGTGGCGCTGGTTATGAGTATCGGGAAGTGGCATAAAACATAACCGTTCACTTTAAAATACATACAGGACAAGTCTACCATACTTGCCACTCACACGAGCGAGGAACGCAGGTCGACAAACTCGCCAACCTCTACCTGTTCGCCAGGGACATCCTCAGGCGTCTCCATTCCCGCCTGCAACATACGCCACAGTTGAAAGCCGACCAGGTATCGATCTACACCGTTCCATCGCTCAGCGCTAAGCTAGAATGACGCGGTGCTCGTCAGCTTTATGATGCTGTCATCGGATATCAGCCTGCTCCTAACAATTGACATCGGCTGCTAGGTGTACTGTCTTGTATGTTCATGAATAACGTTGCGGTGCTCGGTAGCCAAGTTGTTCGTCGACTTGGTCTGCAACCTCCACCCGCTAGTGATGAGCATCGAGTCGCTGGGTTATAGTGTCGCAGTGATCGTAATGGTTAGCGTCGTGCAGCTAACCGTGTCGTTCATAGTGTACTTCTCACAATGGATATTGACTTAGTGGTGCCAAGACCGTTATAGATCCAAGGACGGCTGGTTGGTTAGGTCTGCGGTATCCAGAACGATGTGAATACTAGACACCGTATCGGGAACTTGTAGGCCAGCTCTCACGTTCATAACAACTTCCGTGATATTGTTGGCGAGTCGCGGAATGCTGTAATACCTATCAAGATGATGTCTATGTGTATTAAGAGGAGCTAGATGCAGCGCCTGATCAAGCGGCTTGCCAATGACTACTCCTGAGGGATAAGCTGGAGTTTCTGCTTTTCGAAATGTGTTTTGTGTTTGACACATCCAAACAAAACAATGATACCAATAACTGTTTTTGGTGGGATTTGCTTTGGCACGAGGCGAGTACCAATTTATCCACAACATTTGATACACTGCTATATCCGATGTAGTTTTTTCAGTAATCACGTCCTGTAAGGTGTCACAAAACTAGTTCCACGCAGAAGTTGATCATGACACGAGCGAAAGTCAGCTCGTTGATAGGAAATACCCGCTCCCTCCAACTTCGGGGCGTCGTTCTTCCTATTCCAGAAAACAAAGCGTGACGACAGCGAGACTCTTGTGAGCAGACAAGCGAGACGACAGGACTTAGAAGATGGCCGACGTAGACGCTCTCCGCGCAGGAATTGCCAGTCTAAGAGAGCAGCTGGATGAGGCGCGGGCGGACAATATCCGAAAGGTCGTCCAGATCATGGCTGCCATGTAACATGCCGAAATGATAGTCATGATAAACAGTCATCACGCTGAGCTGATGACGTTGCTGACAGGTGTTAGGGAGCGCCTCGAAGTGCTGATGGCCCTTCACGGCAATGCCATGGAGCAGCTTAATGGCATTGAGATTTGACTTACTCGTGCACCCAATGCTGAAAAGGTTAATGTGATCTGTGACGATAAACCCTTCACTTCGGGCTCCTGGGCAACACGAGATTCGGACGCTTGCTTGTCAAGCGGAGAAGATCTCCAAATAAACAGCAGATCTTCTGCAAGAAAAATTCCTGCTAACGTTCACGGAGACCGGAAATCCAATTGACATGAAAAACAATTACGGGCTGCTGTGAATGATCGACTGCGGGAAAACATCGAGCTACTCGAGGAATCGGTACGTTTAATAGCTCCCTATTGAAATGTTTAACTGTTATTGACAACATTTGCAATCGCTTACAGGGCAGAGCCGCTGCCGGACATCAAGTGCGAACCCACAGCATCGTCTTCGGATGCTGTCGATCATCGTGGAAGGACAACCAAGACATTTTCTCGATTGAAGAAATCCCCGACACTTTTCGTTTCTCTTTCAAGACGCACAGATCGGAACAGGCGTTATTTTGCAGTACCGACAAACGCTTCATCCAGTCCAAGATTTTGTTGAGGAGCAACGAAGTTTCATGAGCACAAGCACGCACGCATACAGGGTCTAAACTAACTGTCATGTATCGCCGGTTCAGACACAAAATGGTTACTTGAATTGAAGGTTTAGAAGAACGCAACGCCATAATGTGAATACAACTAGAAATTTGTTGTTTAGTGGTAACCCATTGTCACGAGATATTTGATGAGGGTTCGTGGCAGTCCCGGTTTGAATCTTTGATTGGCTTTTTGACCTGAACCCGCTTGTCAAACTCAGAAGAAATCGGGCTTCCGCATTGCCAATATCCATGACAGATAGAATATCAGTACGTTTTTGGTCTCGCGGATTGTATGGCGAAATATCTACTGTAGCAATGGTATACACTTTACCAGCACATACACGGTCACAGAACATGTTAGCACATAATATCACTTGCGGGGATAAGAACGTAGAGTTGACGTACTCGCCCGTTTTCCCAACTGAACATGCTCGACAAAACCACTCGGTGTTTTTTTTCGCGTTTGCCCTTCGGACCAGCCATGATCGAGCCCACTTTTCAGACCCGGTGCATGCGTTTTCTTTGACTATCCTCTGGGTCTCCATGGAAGTCTTCTGTCTCCTCAGGACAACTACCATCCGCATTCCATAAGCGGGGAGGGTCTCGGTAAACTTGAGCATATTGCGCAGATACCTTCAATATAAAATACAAGGGTCAGCTTGTATCAAATACAATCTATCGGCTGGTGTACCTCTGTAATTTTTCCAAATCTTCTGCCAAGACTTCAAGAAGTTGTGGGTGCCGATTCGCCAAGAACTCAAACGGACTCATCGGTCGGTCGCCATTGGTGGTACAGACCTCTTGATGGACAATAAAGGCGTTTGTGAGGGCAGTTCACACCGCTCTCGTTTCCTATTTACTACGGTCAGCATCTCCATAAATACCACCGTTGACACCTACATCACCCACAGGGGGAAATCAGAACGGTCGCGTGCCGCATCTGCGACACACGCTTGATCCTCGGAACTCGAAACAACAAGATGAAGAACCATAAGAGCGCTTCTTCTATGACCCATTGGAGCGATTCTTTATGGGTCAACCATGCGCAGGTCAAATTTGGGTCAACACCTTTTTGGGGTAAAAATTGTTACAGTTTTGACCATGTTTGACCCATAGTCGAATTGAACTCGAATGTGAATACTAGTACAATGGGCCGGCAACGGACCACAGTTACTACGCTGTAGAGGCGAAAAATGCGACAAGCCTCTTAGTACATTTGGAGCCACAGCCTTGCACCGTGAGTTCACGAACGCACCAAAGCGCCGTATCAAGGCAACGGTTATCAACGTCATGAAGGCAGTCAAGGCGATGGCACTTGAAATGGCTAACCCTACATACATTGGTATAAAATGGTTCTTCGTGCAGTAGAACAAACATTTGATGCAGAGTGAATTTTATATAATCTGAGGCGCCTTACCCACTGGACTTTGTCGCCGGATGACAAAAACCGATTTCTTTAAAGCAACATAGCATTTGATTCCTGTGCAGTTCGCACAAACCGATCATGCAGTGCAAACTACCGGGTCGTGCACTTCTCACCGCCCTGCTTTCCTCTTGACTAGGGATAGCATCTCCACCCATAGTGTGACGGTGTCGGCAGCCGCCGACACGGCCGACATCAACCTTTTGGTCTAACCCGTTAGATATGGATTTGTTTATATTTGGCTGATGGGACCCGAGGACGACATGTCGCTGGCGACAGGCCACAGAGAGGACACATCTCAACAAGCTCGGATAACAACACACCAAGCTGGAGCGGCGCCGGCGGGTCCCCATGCGGCAACAGCAGCTCAGCGAAAGCGCGCAGCAGGCCGACAGCACCAGCACTCAGAAAGACAGCGGGAGCGGCACCGGTGAGCATGGAGATAAGGAGAATGGCACAAACACTTTTAGGAACCGCACAGGTGCGGAATAGCAAAAAGCACAGATCCAATCCTAAAACTGATCCTGTGGCGTTGCATCAACGCCGTCCTCTATATGATGTCACAACCTCACCTTACTATCTACCGCTTCATCGGGCACTCCCCAAAAAGCACCACGACGAGAACACGGCGCGACGCGAGAATCCGCTATGCAGCGACCCACTGCGCTCCCCCTGCGGTTCTAGGCTCCGCTGCTGACGGGTCTCACGCTGCTGCTTTCGGCTCCACTGCTCTCAACCTTCCTGACGCGAACCAAGGCTTCTAGCCACTCGTAGGGATCCGGGGGCTGCCTCCCCACCTGAACATGGCCCGCGTCGTTCACTTGCTGCAGTCGCTGCTGATCTTGGCGCTGCCATCGCCCGGCGACTAGTAGACGACGCGACTGCTGAGCGCTTGTTGAAGCGGAGGAGGCTGTCCGGAGCAACTCCCGCTGCATAATTTTCTGGGCACTTTGAGGGCGAGGGGAAGATTTAAAGCTCTATGTGCTGTATAACCGCTACAAACAAGGTCTGTTTTAGCGTTACGATGTTCGGCGGAGATGCGTTCGCGCGCTTTTGGATTGATGGCTACCTGGTGGGCGACATTGGTTTTTTCAAAGAAGCGGTACAAGTTCTAAAAGCAAGCTGACGTAGTTACTCCTGGTAATGCAATACAGAAGATCGAATCCTACATACAAAGCACCATCCTGGAAGCGATGCAGCTGTGGCTTATTGCACCTGGTTCATGGCACGCACTGACCTATCTGCCTGGTGGAATGGACCAAGAGATCCACAAAGAAGTCCTTACTTTCGAAACGGCTCGAGCCCATTTGAAGAAGGCCATAGTGCTAGCGCTTGTGATTATTGCGTTAATGAATCGTACAAGCCTTCCTATCAACCCCGATTGCTTTGGGGCTTCGATCAAAAAGTCAAAGACGAAAACCATAACTCTATACGAGAGCGAGATGGTGATTTTTCGGGTGGTCTTGGGCGTGCGGGTGCAAAGCACTCAGCCCTTTAATATCCACTTTCACTGCTACATTCAAGTGAACGGTGTTAAACAGAAGGCAAGTTCGACCGAAGCAGTGGTGTACAACACCTACATGTGCCACAAGTGCAAGCGGAGGTATTCGCGGCGTGACTTAGCCGAGCATGGTCGTGGAGGTGCTGAAGCGTGTCGTTTTAAGTTTTCGTGGTTCCCGGATGCGTACACCGTCGTTAATTCTTTGCGCCAGCAAAGTGGGCAAGACCCCGTGTAGGCCCGATAACGCCACACAAGCCCCAGGAAACGCCGGTCCGATAACGCCGCACGTCCAAGGCCTCAACGCCCAACGACAAGGGACAAGCGTCAACACAAGCCCCCCCCCCCACTCTGAAGCCTGCGAAGACTTGGACCAGTATTCCGAAGTTACGCTACTCCAACAACCAGGTAAATTACTCGACGCGACCGCGACAAAGACGCGCCGAGTTTGTGCGAGACCGGCCCCGCGAGATTTCTGCGAGGCCGCTACTCCCCACCCACAGCGTACCGAAAACCATCTTGAAGTTCTACCCGTCGCAACAAGCAAGACAAAAAAACGAAAAGAAATGCCAAGTCGTTCGATGCCCTCAAAGAAATCGCGGCGCAAGTAGCTCAAGGGAACGGACACTTGATCCGCATGCCGTGCACAGTCATCGGCCGAATTCTCTCCGAGGACGCTGAGGATGGGCTCGCGTTCTGGATTCGAGACCTGCGGCGCGAAGGCGTACCCGTATCGCCGCTAATACTGCAAATGAAGAATCGGGCGGTGGCGGCATAGCTGGGTCTAAGATGGGAGCAGTTTACGGCGTCGTCCTCATGGCGACGACGATTCCTGAAATCGTATCGACTATCGTTGCGACGAAAGACGCGAACCAGCCAGCGAACACCAAGCGACTTGAAGCAAGTTACCAAGGATTTGCGGAAGAAGACACAGGACACGATGCTCGACCACGGCATTTCAGAGGTGTACAACCGGACCTAACGGCGCTGAACTTCGACCATCTCCCTACTCACATGATTGATAAAACGGGGAAAAGGACGGTATGGATTCGCAATAGCCTCAAGGAGAAAAGTCGAGTGACTGCAATGGTGCTCACCGGCTCACAAGGGCACACGCGGGCTCCTATTCTCGTCTTTAAACAGCCTGGAGCTCACATTGAGGCTAAGGAGCTGTTCAACTGCGCCGACCAGAACGGCTTTGGGCGTGACCTCTGAAAAAAAAGGTAAGGAATATGCAGGCTGCCACCGGTAAGACTACCTATTGCAAAAGTCGGGGTTGGTGGAATGCAGGTCTCTCCTTGGAGTTCTTACTATTTCACTTCGCTGCGCGACCCAACCCCGACCATTGTGTCCTCCTATATGGGGCGAATTTAGCGGACATTGGACTCGGATGTAGAGCTTATAGGGACACAGGTGTTGGAACCGTGCTGCTGGACGGAATCGTTTCGGCTTTCAGCTACGTCAGATGTGTCGTCTTCCACTTTGCTGCCTTCACCGTAGGCACTGTCATCGCCTCCACTTATATCCTCTCCGTCGTCAACCTCAGTAGTTACCACTTGATTCTGCGCCCCGTGCAGCTGTAGAGTCGTGTTCAGCGTGAGTATGGTCCGATTCCCCACTTTGTGGTCCTGAATTCTTGCCAGCAGTTTTTGAACGTTTTGCTTGTCTCGATGGTCTAGAAGAAGCACTCCCACTACCGTGCCTACAGTAATTAGTCTGGCCCAGACTAAAATTGAACATCGATATTTTTCTGTCTCACAACAATTGGTCTGTCCTTTTTGAGGACAGACTAATTTTAAATATAGACTATCTTGAATACCCAAATAGTCTGCGTAGATGTAAAGATAACGTGCATTTATACAGTTTAGACTCTCTCTTTCCGTCCTCTAGGTAAACCTTAAACGACGACTTCGTCGACAATCGTGGGTCCGGCTTCCTCTGTACGGCGTCCAGCTTCAGTTTCGACCTCGCTTACCTGCTCTTCACTATCTGGTGTTTCGTCGCCCTGCTCCAGCTTGTCTGCAATCTCCAGTAGGTACTTCTGAATGATCTCCTGTAAATGAGGGGAAAGTTGCTTCGTTGACTGTAACGGGGTTACACGAGAGTTACCCGAAGGGTTATGAGGTGGGTACACACTGTCTAACCTAAATCATTAGGAGAATCAGTACACGGCTTCAGAGCCACTGATTATGCATATGACTAGGGTTCACTATGCTAGATAGTGAACCGGATACATTTACACCGTAGGCGGCTTGGCCGCAATAAAGGGAAATGCATTCAGTTTGAGATTCACAGTTAAGAGTTACGGGTTGACTCTTGGAGTCCGTAAGGTGTACGGACTCGTACGTTCTGGTATTAGAACGGGCTATCTTAAGCTGAGACTCTGTGAATCTGTTAAGCTTCCTCTAACGCAAAGCTACGGCAGCCCCGCTGCAACTCGCGATGGAGAGACGATTCCCCAGGTACCCAAGCACGCGCTCCGGTCCACGTGCTTGGCTCTACAAAATAAGATCGCAGGCGAAAAGGGCGAGCACCGGCAAGGCCCACGGCGCAAGGCAGGATTACTGCAAGATGGCAGACTACCAGAAGCGTGTGTGGGCGGATAAATACACAGCTGCTAGGAACAGCGGCAACGACTTGGACTACGAGGCTTTGAGCAAGTTGACTCAATTCAAGGCGTTCAAAAACAACCCAGAAGAGCTCCAGCGTCACGAGCCTGCGCTGCTGAAAGCGTTCTACGAGGTTTACTTAGCGGACCAAGCCCTGAAAGCAGACGCACACGCGCAGACCGCTGGATCGGGTTCGTCGAAGCTATCGCAACGTGGCGAAGCCGAGCACCTGGCGATCGAGCAATGCGACATCCAGGCGGCTCAGCAGCTTACCGCAGCCAGAAATCAAGTATCGCTAGCGTCAGACCAAGCTCCAGGGCCTCCAATCTCCGTCCAAGCGCAGACACCCGTGGCCGTGCAGGTGGAAGGTGCCCCAGCTCGGAGCCTGCAAACCCACCCTTTGCGAGGGGAGTATGCACATCTTGAAAATACCATTTCGCAAGCACTGCAGCAGTTCCGAGAGAAGCTGGATGAAGAGAAGCAGAAAGGGGCTCGACAGCTGGAGGAGGAGCAAGCACGCTCAAGGAAATTAGAGGAGCAGTTGGCAGCCGCTGCGAAGGAGCTGGCCGAACTCAGGAATGATGGCAGTGGTGGCAGTGATGGCAGTGGTGAAGACAGATGTACCGTGATAGCGCATGAGTGGAAGAAGACGCTGCAAAACTAGCCGAGGAGAAGGCGATTTCAAGTGGCTTGCGCAACAAACTTGCCCATGTGGAAACTGAGTTGAATTTGTCGAAGCAATCCGTCACCACGCACGCAGACAATCTACTTAAGGCGCAGGCTAGCCATGCTAAGAAACTCCAGGGTGTGCACGAAGACATGAACAACCTCACGAGAGAGGTGAACGAACGCAAGAAAAAACTGGAGGACGGGGAGAAGGAGGTGGCTACGCGAGAGAAGAATTTGGAGAACAAGGAGGAAGAACTACAAGTCAAAGCCGAGGAGCTGCAATCTCATGAGGCCAAGCTCAAAGAGGAGGGTCGGCGTCTCCAGAACGTAACGCATCGCCTGCAACTGGAGCAGGAGCAGTTGGACGCGGGTAAAAAGAAACGAGAGAAGCCGAGTCGAGAGAAGCAACAAGGAGGCCGAATATCGCTGAGGCAGGCGAAGATTTCGAATGAAATGAAGCGACAGACCCGGCTCCTGGAAGAGCAGTTCAAGAACAACGGGTGCCCAGCTGCGTTTAAAGAGCTCGAAGCCAACCGCAACCGGATAGAGGAAGAGAGGGCGGTGATGCAAGCAGAACGGGGTGGAGTGAGAACGCAGTTGGAATCGATGAAGGCTGCGCTAGAGGCGGTGAAAACGGAGAACAGCAGATTGCAAGACACCATCGCGAGGCTAGAGCTGTACTTGAGTATGTTCAAGCATAGCGCGGTAGCTATCGAAGGGTTCACGGAATGGAACGCCGTCATCCGAGATGGTAAGCCGCTTGAGTTTCTGCTTCAGTGTGGTTTGACATTGTATTGAATTCCATTGTCTCTGGATTGAAAAAAAATGTAGGTAACACGAGCACAATGCAGAAGAAGCGCGACTTCATTCTGGGCAAAATGAAGGAGGCGTTTGGATCGAAGACGGCGGACGCTGAAGAGTTCAAGGCGCTTGCGGTCGAGTTCTGGGAGAAATGAAATGAGTTGGTCCACGACAAGACATGGATCGTCATCCACTCGATGGACCACGGCAGATACGCGTATGTATGCACGGAGATTATGGAAGCATTGGGCGTGTTGGAGAAAATCATTAGTCCTTAGTCTGCTGT
The DNA here is from genome assembly GCF_000149755.1 of Phytophthora sojae. Classification (NCBI taxonomy): domain Eukaryota; phylum Oomycota; class Peronosporomycetes; order Peronosporales; family Peronosporaceae; genus Phytophthora; species Phytophthora sojae. The sequence continues at coordinate 11,445,202 of NW_009258115.1, forward strand.
AGTCGTGTGTGCTGCTGCGTAACGATGAATGAATACACATTTCCAAGTCACCGATGACTTAGAGCGAGTCAACTTTGACTCGAATACGCTTGTTTTATTGATCGCGAAGTCAACATGGACTTCAACCAAGTCGACATTGACTCAAACGTACTAGTTTCAGTAATAGCGAAGTCAACTTCGACTTTGAACGAGTCTACATTGACTCGGTCGACAGCGACCCAATGTTGAATTTCAAATCCAAAAAAATAAACTCGGTTTCAGTATGAACCCCCAAAGGGTCGTTTTACTTGAGTTTGTATAGACAGTATCCGAAGCGAAAAATGGCCGGCTTTTCAGATGATGAGGATCGCCAACTCGTTCAGCTCGCGGCGGTGTACGAGCAAGCGGGAAGACGAATCGACTGGGTGTCAGTGGAGAAAGACATGAGGCCGTCAACATGGAGCGCAACCAAACTGCAACAGTGAATCAAGACGCTCAAGAGACGATATGGCAATATCGTGCTGAGTTTCCCCCCACGCTATTTCCGCCCGCCACCAGACCGAGCAGGACTGCATTTGGAAGCCAAAGCCGCGTCTCCTCTACGATGTTCACCTTCACCACATACCATTGCGGCCCTATCACCGCAAGAAACCTACAACGCCACTGAAGGACTATTCTGCCTACTCACCAGGCGTGATATGCGCGCGAGTGAACGTCAGCTAAATACCGGGGAGATTACAATGGCTGAGGTGTCCATGCTGATCGAAGAATCGAATATTCAAGTGAATGACGTGTTTCTGGATGCTGGATCCGGCGTGGGAAATGTTCTCGCTCAAATCGCTCTGCAAACGCAAGCATTTCGTGTGGTTGGTATTGAGATCCAACCTTGGCCGCTAGAGGTATGGAGCTGATTGCGTCTAGGGCATCGCGCTTTCCACACTTGCTCAAGATCAGCGTCGTCACCGCAGACAGCCGCAATATTGCTGAAGGCAGCGATACTGTTATCAGTGCTGATCCAGACTCGAAGTTGGCTCAACCCAGCTCCCTTATCAGCTCCACCACCCTTTTATTTTGCCACGACACTGTGTTCGAAGAAGACGTGGTTTTGGCAATGCGTGCTCTGTGCATTAGGCTACCTCATCTACGTCTGGTGGCGCTGGCACACGAGTGTGCCCGCGGCATCGTAATACGTGCGAAAATTCGTTTTGCAAGCGGTGGAAGCTACTGAAAACAATTCACGTTCTGATGATTTACAGCAGCTCCTTTCGGGATTTACCCTGTACGCGCAGCTGAACCAAGATGGTCGATGCAGTAACTACGATCACTACTCTAACATTGCCGCCGAGGGTTGAACCAACAACTATGTATTAATTGCATGAAAATCAATCACAACTCTAATCAACTTCGACCTGCAGTTGAGTTTGACAGCGTAATGAAGCCGCTGTCGCCCCATAAGCTGTCATACGAGGTATAGAGAACCCAATACAAGATGAAGTGTTCGTAGCGGACGAGCTTACTCGAGTCAACGTACAGCATCGTGGGCTCCGTAACCAGACCCCAGTCGACCATGAAGACTCCATGCTTCAAGCCGCCGTTGTATCTGTCGTTCTTGGAGTCTTGCCACACCCCGCTGTCCCTGTCGTGCTCTTGGCGTCCTCCCTGCCGCTTGTTTCCACCGTCGTGCCTTCGGCATCGCGCTTGGACATTCGCTGTGGAGTCGACTCGCGTTAGGGTGAAGTATCAGCACCCGCAAGGTTTCACCAGCGGTGGGGGTACGTAGCATAGGTGGGCGCAGATGCACAAGATCGCCTCCTTGCTCAACTCCTGCCGGGAGTAGCCGGTGAACAGCTCGTCCTGAATGTAATACGCCTGTCGACAACAACAACACCAGCATGAGCCCCTAGATATGAACGCCAAAGCTGCCAAGACGCCGCCTTACCTTGTGGAGGTTGAAGATGGTGTCCAGCTCGCACACCTACCGAGCCCACAACATCTCTCAGCGTCAGCCTCCCTTCTGCTAAAGCTCCAGTAGCCCTGACGCCTCACGTACATTGCCGAAGTAGCGGTCGGGCTCCTCCACGAACAGGAGTGTCCAGGCCTCGATCGGAACAACTCGGTCTTCGCAGTGGCACTGGTAGAGCCGTACTCGTAGCTCCACGACCAGCGTACCTCGATCGTGCGAAGGCATCTATAGAAGGCAATGATACAAGGTAAAATAAAGTTAACATTAGTGAGCGGTGCATCCTATCAACTCAGAATTTTACCATAGTAGAGAAGCGCTAATCCTTCGCGGGCACCTGGCAATTTGCGGGTGTAAATGCTTGTGCGGTGGCCAATGGTGGCGCGGAAGCCCGGCACCCATGCCCATCTACCTTTCAAGGTGAGAAATCCGCAAACAGATCGCATTGGCCAAAACGCTGTCGGCGGGACCTTGAAGAGTCGCAGTTACCCTAACCACCTGTATGGCTTGAACCGGCACTTTCCCCCGAGGTTTTTCTTATCCCAGCAAAATCGGGATAACGTTCGCCGGTGGGTTAAATCCGTTCATCTCGCAAGGCTCTACCAGCTTTCAGAAATACTACGTCTACGTAAATCTCTTTTGGTTTAGGGTTAACAAGTAGGGTTTATAACTATACTGAGGGATGACCGGCAAGTTTTATCTATATGTATTACTACCCGGATGAACGTTCATCCTAGGACCTTCTAGGGTCTCCTTTTCCGAATCAGAGGTCTTGGTATTAACTTTTATGGGGTCTTACGTAGGAGAAAAAGTCCTACGTAGGACCTCAAATCGGAGGGCGTTTTGCTAGAAAGGCACAATAAGCCGGAACAGACTTAGTACACCGCTCACCCCTAATTAGGTGTAAATGGTGTTTAAATACACCTCACTTCTGATAGGCTAAAAATTGCAATTTGGCAAGTACCGAATTTGCAACCCGACAGATCGCTGCCAACATGGCAAGCCGCTTCCCCCCTGAGCAGCAGCCAGCCGCAGGCCTACATAACGCTGGCGGGGCTGCAGCCTCTTCCGCAACAAGGCCCTCTCCATTCGCGTCTGGGTAAGCCCCAATTTATTGCGGTAAAGTAATCGTGCCTCTGCTGTTCCTAACGTAGTGGTTTGTAGCCCCGTAGCGATGGTGAATCAGGTTCGCCCCGGTTTCGGCGCTCCCGGGCAATTCCCTGGTACGTTCGTTACTTGCTCACAACTACAGGGATACAGTGTAGCTAAGGTAAAACGTGATATCATCGTGAAGGCCACGCGGTACGAGCTGCGCCAACGCAGCTGTCCACGCCGCTTGTCCCTCAGAGGCATCTATCAGCGTCAAGTGTTGGCGCTACGCCCGAGCCCACGACATCACTTTTTGTTGAGAGGTCTTCGGGTCCACCTAACGATTTATTTGGACAAGCTCCACCGCCACCAGCTCAAGCTGCGAACGATGTTTTTGGGCAGACGGCTGCGACGTCCCAGCGATATCGATCTAGCACTGACCCCTTTGGCAGTCCTTCTGGGCCAGCACCGCCGTTTCAGATGCAGCAGGCTACTGATATGCCAAGAGAACCTCAGCGATCGCTGCCTGAAGATCTATTTGGTCCAGCTTCAGCGCCAGGACAGCCTAGCCAGCGGAATGCTTACGAAAGCCTTTTTGGCAGTCCGGAAAAGGCGTCAACAACTGCTGAGGAAGCCCCAAAGCTGTCCCGGCATTCATCACTTAGCTCCTCACAAGGCCCAACGCCATCACCGTTTAGCAGGTCACTGCCTCCTCCAGCCCAGCCTCGACAGAACCAACAGTATGCCCCGTATCAGCAGCAGCCACAACAACAAGTATCCTCGCGGGCATTCGGCCAAGCACCGCCTCCTGCTGCACCGTTCCTGGGATATGCAGACAATGCCCGGTCGCAGTCTTTTCAGAATCATGCAGCCCCGGCTTCTACCCCTGGTTCGTTGTTCGCCGATGCCCGAAAGATTCCCTCTCCAGCCAAGACGCCGCCCTCTGCAGCGCCAGTGCCTCCTCCGTCTCCCCCACGAATCACGCTAGAAGCCCCATCCCCGGACGATCTTGTGGACGAGTTTCTAAAGATGCCGATTGATAAACGTTTCGCAGGGGCTGAAAATGCAAGCCCACCTGCAAGCAAGCTACTTCTTGCTGACATTCCGGACACGATTGAGGGGTTGGAAGCGTTGTACGCGCAGAAGCGCTGGAAATCGCTGACCAAAAAGGCACTTTCAATGCTGCAAAACCCGTCAAAGGAAATGAGCGTGACGCTGGAAATCAAGTCGTGGTGGCTTGCCGGGCTGATTAAGGAGGGTCATTACGACAATGCAGCAAGCGTGCTGGATCAAATTGGGAACCTAGACGAATTATCTACCGCGGTTGGAAAGACCTCATTCGTGCTGATCCGTCTACTACTGCTTCAAGCGCTACTAAGCAAGTGCCAAGGGAAGCCGGTGCTTCATGAGAAGCAATTGTTCCACCTGATAATGCGGCTGCGAACCGCTATTCAGCAAAACGAGACGGTAGGTCTCCTGGGTGTCGAATTGAGTGCAGCTGCACGGTGGCTGCGAATCGCACAGTTTGCTCTTGCAAACCACCTTGTGCAGCAGCAAAAGTTTATGCTGGCCTTGCGTATTTGCTCACAGATTGAGGTACGTCCGAGTTGGTAGCAATTGTATTGGTTTGTCAGTGTGCTGACGGGAATGGTGTTTGATATTGTTTCTATCAGGCCCAACACTTGGTGGATCATGAAAAGGTGATTGTGTTGTCCCGTGTGGGGCGCATCCGTCTACAGATGGGCGACCTAGCGACCGCGGAGAAACTGTTTGAGGCTGCTCGATATCACACCGGACACTTCAGAGCAGCTGGCGGTAATGGCGTATCGGTGAAGGACCTCGAAGAGCTGGAAGCTCGCGTGCTCTTGAATGATGGGCTACTGCTATTTGCGCAAAACAAGCTTCAAGAGGCGCTGAGTGCGTTTGACTCCATTCTGTATTTGCAGAACGCGCAAGGCATGACTGCCGAGAGCTCGGATGCGGACCTTTTCCTGGAGGAGGACGTTGTTTGCTCTGCGGTTAACAACTATGCGATCTGCGCGCTTTACTGTTGCGACGTGAAGGCAGCCGTGGCAGCATTGGAGCGGATGATCAGGTCAAACCCGCAGCGATTCCTCAATGGTGTAGTTGTCTTTAACCTCAGCTCTCTCTACGATCTTCTGTTCGACAACGCCACAAGCAAAAGCCGTAAAGAGATGATGAAGAAGATCGCCCACCTGTACGACCTTGAGCATGTCGACCCGGCCGCCTACCGCATTTAGTTGGGACAATGCAAGCTCTGCTTTATATTTTCTGTTTCTTGGTTGGCATGTCCTCATTGTCGTTGCTATCGTTGTCGACAGGCTGTTCGTCACTGTCCTCGTTGCCAAAATGGATATGACCGCCTGATGCTGGCTTCTGGCGTCTCTTTTTCTTCGTACCGGAAGCAGTCACCAAGTTAGCACTCTTGTTGGAGTCACTGGCGTCGTCTACTTTGGCGCTGGCACTGCTTCCAGAAGTACCAGGGCAGGACAAGCGAAGTTTCAACTGCTCCTTCATCTCGAGCCATCGGCGCTTACTCATGACACGAATGCCGCGCAGGTCAGCATCCGAGGCCTTGGCAGTAGCTTTTTCGGCAGAATCTTGCTCCGCGAACTCCACAAACCCAAAGCCTTTGAACTTTTTGCTTTGTGGGAACCTCGGCATGCTCACCAAGTTCACCTTGCCAAACTTGGTGAAGGTGCGACGCAGCGAGTCATGGTCGTCCGTGGTGCCGAAGCTGTCGATGTAGATTGTTCTGGCATCTGCAGTATGGCGGACGTAGCAAAACGGGTTAGTTTGTTGTGCCTGACTCAGTCTCGTGACTGCCTACGCACCTGCTCCATAGTCTTCGCCCGCCGCTGGCACGACCTTCGGCGCAATGCACGAGCGTGAGCGGTCGACCCGCATCACCGAGGATTTCTCGGCCTCGTCCAGGATCATTCGCTCCGTCGCCTTGAGTGCCTTCAGTCTGGCCATTCAACCGAGCACGATCTTGTCAGTGAGACACTTCCTAGGTGTTAAATTGCACGATGACAGCGCACTTGTTGAAGGACAGGAACACGCGCACAGGCACGAAGCCCTGCTCGTCCATGGCCTGCTGCAGGAACTTGTCCTGGCGGAGGTTGCTCTCGCCCAGGTAGAACTCCAGCTGCCGCTGCAGCCGCTTCCGCTGCGACTTGCCTGCGGGCTTCGGCTCCATTGCACCTTTGATTGTGTAACCCCCGTCGACAGGGTACCCCTACGAGAACGTAACCTCGGTTACTCCAGCAGTGCGCCAGCTTCACGCAGGACTTGGCGCTTGTCGAGTCCTCTCTCCGCAAAAGAGACTGCCGCGCGCTAAAGCCACCGGGGCGTAAGTCGCTTTCCAGCCACCCGGCACGGCCCATATGGGGATATGAAGCAAAGCCAGCATGGATAGTCCGCCCTCGATCGCCGCGTCGTGTGCGCGTCGCGCGCCCCCTCGTTGGCAAACAGTGCGTGGCGGGGCATGCACGCGAGAGCTGCCACAGCAGACACGGCTGCATTTACGTGGTGGCTGGCGAAGCGAGCGCATGAGGCGCGAGGAGCCATGCCCAGCAGCGCAACATCGTAGCGCTCTTAGCGTTCTTGGGCAGAGAGCGTTTTCGAGGCCAACGGCACGTTTCAGGCCGGCAAACGTGAGGTTCGTGGCGGTTTAGCCCCGCGGTGGCAGTTTGGAGACATTCCCTCGGCAGCCCAGCAGGCTCGGCGTCACATACCTGTCGCCTTCACCACCGCCATGCCCAGGGCGGAACCGGTGCCGAAGGTGCGGGGTCGTAATAAGACGCCGGCCAAATATACCAGCGACTTGAAGAAACGGCCGCACAGAGAGCAGGTGTGCCCATACAAACGCCAAGTGCGACTAAAAATAGACTCAGACGGAAGATCCAAAGATAGGGCAGAAGAAGCCAAGCGCCGCACAGAGTGGCACTACTGCATTTCGCACAGTCGGAAGAGAGGAAACGACCGGCACAACCGAACCTGCCGCCCCCCGCACGCACGCCAGACGACCATGTTCGACGACCTGTTCAAGCTGCTGCGCAGCCCGCGCTGGGTCAACTCGCCCATCGCGCGGCGCTTCGGCTTCGGCTCGGAGCTCTCGTACGAGGAGGACGAGCTGGGTGAGTGGTGTAGTCCCTGCGGATCGGGAGCGAGCGCGAATCTCACTGTTGCTGCGTTTGTTCTCTGCAGAAGACACGCCGTCCAACTGGACCAAGATCTCGACGTCGGGCCACCGTCCGCCAGTGCGCAGCGGCCACTCGTCCCTTGTTGGTGCGTAGCTGTTGCTACAGCTAGTGCTGCACGTGCATTACCCGACTAACAATTGTTCTCGTTTTGCTGCTTGCAGTCGGCGACATGATGTACGTGTTCGGGGGATACAACGACGGGAACTGCCACAACGACATATACGCGTTTGATCTGATCCGCCACCACTGGATGCACATTGAGACGTCGAACGGCATTTCTCCCGGTACGGCTCCACGTATTACCGTGCACGCTGGCTGCGTAGTTCTTCACTCACCGGATCGCTTTTGACATCCCTCGCAGACGGCCGTGCCTCCCACGCCTGGTGTACCTCTACGGACAAGACGAAGCTCTACCTGTTCGGCGGGTCGGGCCCGCACTGGGGTCAAACCAACATGGGCAAGCTGCTGCAATTCAGCATTCGCGATAAGAATTGGACGATCGTTGAGGCCGAAGGCACACAGCCCCCGCCGGGCTATGGGCAGAGTCTGTGCGCGATCAACAACAAGCTGTATCTCTTCGGTGGCACCTCTGGACACGTCTACGTGAACGACTTGTACGTGTTCGACGAAGTGACAAAGATCTGGAGAAAGGAAGAGACTGGTGGCAAACGCCCAAGCCCGCGATACAAGCACCAAGTGGCCATGATTGACAACCGCATGTACGTCGTTGGCGGTGGTCTCTACGATCCTCCCAAGGGGCCCATCGACACGTACTACCTCGATGTAGACACACTCACGTGGCACGAAGTCGAATGTGGTGGCGATATTCCGAAGTCGCGCATTGCGCACACAATTTCGCAGTTGTCGAACGACCCTTACCGACTGATCATGTTTGGCGGACGCGACGACAGTGGCTCACGGCAGAACGAGCTTAGTGAACTGAACTTGCGCACTGGAGAATGGCGAATCTTCTACAACGAGGAGGGCTTCCAGCCCGATGCTCGTGATTTCCACACAAGCGTCGTGCACAACAACCAAATCTTCGTGTTTGGCGGATCCAACGGCGTGGAGCGCAACAACGACGTTTTCCGGTACTCTATGATGCACCAACCGTCGACGCTACTGATCCTTGCCATGCAGGTCCTGCACCAGAACCTCGACTACATACCAAAAGAGGATTTGGAAGCGTTACCGATGGAATTGAAGATCGGCGTGGATAACATTAATCCCGACGTGGAGTGCTCCTACAACCCCACTTGGTATATGCTAGAAGATCAAAAGCAGGCTCATGCGGCGCCAGTGATGTAGAGAGAGCGAGATGCATCTCCGCGGATAGATTCGTTGTACGTTAGATGCCCAGCTAAGATAAATTATAATGAAAGGGCTTTAATCAGTCGCCTGAATCTTTGATTCCGCCAGCGTAAAGTTGGATGGAGCACTCTGCCTCAGGCATGCAGGGGCTGTCGATGATTTTGCTACAGGTAGACAACAAATTGTCAGCGTAGGTCGACACGTACGCGGGGTGCATATCATTACCAGATGCGATTTTCAGCCCGCCCTTTCTTCATCTGCAGATCACCGTACAAGTTGGTTAGTTCAGCACGCTTGCAGGATTGTAGTGATAGATTCGACGCACCAGCACACGAGTGTGGACTCCGTGAGACATCACATGACCACCTGCAGGTAAAAGTGAGGGATATTATCCTTGATCGACTTTAGCTTCAAACGTACCAACAGGCTTCACGCCGGAGCCGAACATCACATTGGCCGTGGGGTCTCCCATTACTTGGTTCACGACCAGAACCGCGATATTGAATTCCTATACACGAATTCTTAACTTGTCAACCACATCGAAGTTCCAGCACACGGTTCTTGCTCTTCTTACCTCGGCGTGTTTGACGAGTCGAACAAGATGCTGGTTAAGTCGCTGCTGTCTCTCGCTTAGTTCTCCTCTATTGATGTGCACGTGCGTGAGCAATGCCGATAGGTAATGGTACCGACAACTATTACCTTCCGGAGAAGTCCGTGCGAAATAACGCAGTCACAGAGTCGATGATCAGAAGGCGAAATGGACCCTGGTCAGGATCCTGCAAAGGTAGCAGCCGTAAGTGCTACAGTTGTACAGTATATCCTCCGCATGCTTCCTTCCTTCATGCATTGCGTACCGCGAAAAGCACCCCGAGCTTGATCACGAGGTCCATTTGAGCATCGTGACTATGAGCTCTGCCATGAAAGGTAAGTTCGTCGCCGATTCATTTTCCATTATTGGCAAACACATACCTCGCCACAATGATGTTGGCGAGAACATCTTCTGGATCCTAAAAACAATTTTCTCAGCCCGCGCTTGCATGATACAATTCACTGTTTGGATAGTGACGTACCATGTTGTATCGCTTCTTTGCGATTTCAGCCACCCGATTCGGTCGGAAAGTCCCCTCGGTGTCGATGAAAGCAACTTTCCCTTGTTGAAAGAGAAAAAATGTGAGGTTATGCTTCTCCAGTACATTTATCGCGCATTGCTCGTACCAGCCCCTCCTCCTCGATAACGAGGTAACTGCGCTGTCACGCATAGCTTGAGAACCCACAAGCATCTATCAGTTGTCAAGCTCATACGTGCAGGCACTTGAAAGGCGCTACCGTGTGGCACAACTGGGTTTTTCCTGTTCGGAACTCTCCATGAACCTGTAGCACGCGGCCTCCATGTCAGATTCAGACGACGGGACCAGAGTTCTGCCCACACATTGGTGCACCTCTGTGACGGACATCGTTTCCAAGCCTCCTCCAAGAATCTGGTCAAAATCTGCCTCCCATGCAACGATCATACTCCATTTTAACAAGATAAGAGCGCGAGAAATGCAGGTTGTATCTCTTACGCTTCGATCCGGTGGTGATAAATATCTTGCTCTGACTCTGCTGGTACAGCGTGTTGGCCGAGACGAACCCACTTTTCTCGGGCATGAGCTGTGTTGATATTCCGTTAGTGTACGTGCATAACGAACGATTTCTCTTGAATGGAGCGCATTACCTTTTTGCCTGCTTGAAGAAGCTGAGAATGAAGTACACATCGTCAGGTGAAGAAACGCCGTAATGTCAACAAAGAAGTGGATGCCTGGTACCTTGTCCATTTTGGCCTCGCTGATCCCCTTCACATCCAGCAGTTTTCTTTGTGACACCTGGAAGAGCTGCCCGATGGTTGCGAAGCCATCGTTTTTGAGCTTGGCAATGTCGGTAGCTTTGACACCGGCGTCCTGTAACAAGTCGATGGGCTCGTACGAGCGCAGGCTGTCCTCCTCTTCGTCATCGCTATCATGGACGCGTGGCATAGCGCCCATGTGCAGCCCTGCCTCTGTGGTTCTACGTTCGCTTCGGAAGATAATGTCAGAAGGCCCTGCAATAAATTCCAGTCCGCAAGCACGCATACCTTCTTGAGAGGCCCATAGTGTCCGTTATCAAGTCTGCTGTTTGTCTGCTGTTCCACTTGTGCTTGGTCGCGCGGATTCGACAATGAAAGCGGAGCTGTGAGCCACCAGTGCGGAACGGAGTGATGGTCGCAGAAACTTCAACGTACGTAGTTGAAGTGACTGGATCGCGGCGTCCCTATTGGCCAATATTTTGTGGCTACCAGCCACAAGCCTTGAGCACTGCACCGTTGGGGAATGAAAGCCCATGCAACCTGCGTGCATCATCTAGAGCGGTAAAAGTAACACGCGGGCGAGCGAGTTTATTTGTTGTCTATCCACGAGTCATGTTCGCGCCTTCGCTACACCCGTGCGTCAGTACCAAACGGCCTCAGTGAACTTTGCGACGCTTAGCCTGATGGTGCATCTTGCACTTGTCCTGCTCTCTAATAATACCGACCGCCACGCTGCATGTGCAGGTCCACAATTCTCCAGCGGAGGGTTTCCTGCTCCTCATCGTAGTCACGCTGGAAGGCAAAAATGTAGTAGTACGCCAGCACCTCGTCCTCGGATCCTTCCACGACTTCGCCCTCACGGCTGCGAATGCAGTTGATCTGTTGCGCCTGGAATCGCATCAGGATGATCGGCGCCTGCTTGTCCTCAGCCTACACAATAAACAAATGTCAGAACATGCAAATATACCAACAGTGCCAAATAATAAACACGTACCGTAGCCTCAATCACTTCCACATTGTCGATGCTCAGCACGTGCGGGTCCATGACCAACCCCTCCGACTTGCGCTCACGAATGGCAATGTTGACGCGCGAGTAAGCGGCCTCGCCGAACCACTTCTTCAAGTCACGGCTGTTGCCACGCAGGAAAGCCTCCAGAACACCCGGCAACACGATCTCTTCGATGTTCTCCTTCCACTCTTCCAAGATAAAGTCGGGTTCAGCGCGGCGGATCTCCTTGATGGCAACACCCATGGGCGTCTCGCCGAAGAGGCCGTCATAGATCGACGATAGTCGGTACACCCAAGGGTTCTGGCTGGTCTCCCAAACTTCAAGAACCTCTTCCTGGGCGTCGCTAAACTTGTCCTTGACCTGCTTCGTCGTCTGCTGAACCTTCTTTCCTGCCTCCGTCTTGGCGGCTTGCTTCGCGGCATCAAGGATGCCCTGGATAATCGGAGCCTCGCGGAAACGAGCGCTCACACGCTGCCAAGCGCTCTCCTCCTCCTTCACTGCCACCAGAGCGCTGGTACCAGTGTACTCCGTCGGCTCCTCGTCGCCATCCTCCGACTTCTTCGGCTTCTGCACGGACGGGGTGCGAACTGAAGCCAAAGCCTCGTCAACCGTCTGCTTCTCCCTCTTGCCAAAAAGCTCCTGCGCCGCCTCCTTCCACTCATCGCGCAGCTTGGGGAACTTGTTGGGGTTGATGATTTTGTTCTTCTGCACAGTGATGCCAGCAAAGAAGTTTTTCACAAAAGCACGAGCACCGTCCGCGTTTTCTTCCGCCTGCTCAGTTTTCTGGGGGCAATGAAATACAAAGTCAAAGTTAGTTGCCGTTTCAGACAAACGCATCAGCAAATCCAAGCCGATGGTCGACATACCTCGCTGCCCTCCTTGTCCTTCTTGGCCTCCTGCTCAGATTCCTCCGTCGCAGTGTCGGTGGTGCCCTCTGCAGTGTTTTTGCTGTCCTCCTCCTTCTTAGTAGCAGCCGCGGCCACCTTTGCGGTCTCCTCGTAGGACTCCTTGATCTTTTGCGAGGCCTGCGTGGCCTGCTCCTGCAGGTTCTTGGCCGCCTCCTCAGTCATGGAGCTCATCTCGTGTATCTTATCCTTAGCGGCCTTCTCCACGTTCTTGAACTGTTCCTTGGTCTTCTCCAGCTCCTCAAACGACTTCTTGAGCTCCTCGTTCTTCTCCATCTCGTTCTTAAGCTGGTTCTTCAGGTCCGCGAAGAAGCCCATGGCGCGCGACTGCGATTGCCCGCGGCTCGAGAGTGCCAGCTGGCTGTTGCGGGGAGCGGCGAGGCGCGCCCGGCGCAAGGCACGCGAGGAGAGGCGAAGCATCGGGGCGGCGGAGCTGCTGGTTCGGGGCAAGTCAAGCCGGATGTGCGGTGGTGGGTCACACGAGCATTTGACAGATTGTTCCAGAAAAGCGGTACATAGACCGCGATCTCATTTTAGCCAATCCGTGGGTCCCATTTGACACGCTGCGTCCCCACCAGCCAAAAGATCGGAGATAATCGTGCAGGAGCTTGTGTGCGCATGCGGAGTTTGGGTTTTGAAACGTCACACTCCACTGGCTGCCGATAGTTGGCAAAATGGGCAAGACGCGACGCAAAGGAACGAGCCCGGCCGAGGAGAAGGCCGAGGCCGAGCCGGTCACCGCCAAGGTGACGACGCCGCAGGTCGACGCTGCTGTTGAGTCTGCGGACAAGAAGCAAAAGAAGAAAAAGTCCAAGAAGGCTAAGCAGGCCAAGCAGAAGCGGGAGCCTGAGGCTGCCGACTTCGAGGCTGAGGCTGAGCAGGAAGAGGAGGAGGCGCCCGTGGAGCCGAATGGGGACGACGAGCAGGACGAAGAGACGGAGCAGGCTATTGCGGATGCGGCCAACCACAGCCTGGCCGAGGGTACCGTGGACCAGCGCTACTTCTCCAACGAGGAGTTTGCTTCGCTGCCACTGTCGGAGCCCACGCGCAAGGCTCTGGCCGACATGGGCTTCACCAAGATGACTAAGATTCAGTCCAAATCGATTCGCCCGCTGCTGGCTGGACAGGATCTGCTGGGTGCCGCTAAGACCGGTTCCGGTAAGACGCTGTCGTTCCTCATTCCGGCGGTGGAGCTGCTGCACAAGGTCCGCTTCACGGCGCGCAAGGGCACGGGATGCATTGTCATTTCGCCCACGCGCGAACTGGCGCTGCAAATTTACGGCGTTGTGCGCGACATCTGCAAGTACCACTCGCAGACGCACGGTATTGTCATGGGTGGAGCCAACCGCCGTGCCGAGGCGGAGCGTCTGGTGAAGGGCGTGAACATTTTGATCTCCACGCCTGGTCGTCTCCTGGATCACCTGCAGAACACCAAGGCCTTTATCTACCACAACCTGCAGATTCTCGTTATTGATGAGGCTGATCGTATTCTGTCCATCGGTTTCGAGGAGGAGATGCGTCAGATCATCAAGTGTATCCCGAAGGAGCGCCAGACGATGCTTTTCAGTGCCACGCAGACGAAGAAGGTGGAGGACCTTGCTCGTCTCTCTATCAAGGAGAAGCCTGTGTACGTCGGCGTGGAAGAAGAAGACACCAAGGCCACAGTTGCCACGCTTGAGCAGGGCTACGTTGTGACGCCGAGTGACAAGCGCTTCCTCCTTCTGTTCACGTTCCTCAAGAAGAACTTGAAGAAGAAGGTGATGGTTTTCTTTTCGTCATGCAGTGCCGTCAAGTTCTACGGTGAGCTGCTCAACTACATCGACATTCCGGTGCTGGACATCCACGGCAAGCAGAAACAGAACAAGCGTACGACCACATTCTTCCAGTTCTGTAACGCGAAGACTGGCATCTTGCTCTGTACCGATGTGGCTGCTCGTGGTCTCGATATTCCGGCGGTAGACTGGATTATTCAGTTCGACCCGCCTGATGACCCGCGCGAGTACATTCACCGTGTGGGTCGTACCGCGCGTGGAGCTAAGGGCAAGGGTAAGGCGCTGCTTATGCTGCTGCCGGATGAGCTTGGATTCCTGAAGTACTTGAAGGCCTCGAAGGTGGCGCTCAATGAGTACGAGTTCCCTGTCTCGAAGATTGCCAACGTCGAATCTCAGCTCATGAAGCTTGTGGAGAAGACGTACTACCTCCACAAGTCCGCCAAGGACGCGTACCGTGGATATCTGCTGGCATATGCGTCTCATTCGTTGAAGGGCATTTTCGACGTTGGCCGTCTTGACCTGCAGGGAGTGGCCAAGTCTTTCGGTCTCCAGGTTCCGCCCAAGGTGACGCTTCCAGTGAAGACAAACGGCAAGACTGGCAAACGCAAGGGTACATCGTTCGACAACGACGGCAGCTCACGTGGTGGCAAGTTCCAGCGCTCGGGCCACGCATTTAGTGCCGACAACCCGTACGGCAAGCGCGCGTCGGGTGACAAGCGCCAGTTTGCTCACTGAGGGTTGCTGGCGGCTACTATGTAAACAACGGCTTTTGCCATTCACGTTCCTTTTTGCAATATAGAGCGAGCTTACATCGATATTGTTTGTTGCACAGAGTTGTCTTCTTGATTTTTACTTTGCTGGAAGCTACGTTTTGTTGTTTATACAAGAACTCGCAGCGAAGAACGATCAGCTAGCGGCGACGGCTGAAGTTGAAACCTCCTCCAAAACCATTGCCAGCACCCATCTGTGCACCGCCACCGAATCCTGCGCCAGCTTGATCTCCACCAGCACAAAAGTTTCCCATTGCATCTTAACCGCCGATCCCGCCAAACGCGTTTACGCCTTGCGCTCCACCGAAGCCCATCTGCTGCCCGCCCACAGCATTTCCGCTGAATCCGCCAGCATTCATACCAGCACCAGCTCCGCCGAGCATTCCGCCACCGAGACCTCCCATCGGGTTCCTAGCGCCAAAGCCGCCAGCGAGACCGCCGCCAAGACCGTTCATAGGACTGCCAGCGCCGAAGCCGCCCATCGCGTTGCCACCGAAGGCACCAGTGGCTCCAGGAAACCCGCCCACAATGGCACCGGTCCCGCCAAGTCCGCCAAGTCCAGCACCGAGAGCGTTGTTGGCGCCACCTGCAATGCCTGACTATGCGCCGGGTTGTTGAGCTGCAGGTGCATTCGCACCGGCAAAGCTAGTTGGTGCCGGTGTGGCTCTCGCCCTGTCGGGTACCGTGGGAGCTGGGGTTGCTGCGGGGCGTCCGCGCGTAGTGGTCGGAGCAGGCGTAGCAGGTGCAGCACCCGGTGCATTGGGGGATCCGGGAGCACCCGGCGCACCTGGGGCCCCTGGGGCGCCCGGTGCTCCAGGTGCAACCACCGCAGTATTGGAGCTAGCCACCACCGTGGACGGAACACTGACCGGGACAGGGATGTACTGCGGCACTTCCACGGGGACAGGAATGGCGATCTTCTTGACTTTCTTCACGTGGTGGTGGTGATGGTCGTGGTGGTTCCAGTCTTCGTCATCTTTGGTTGCTGGCGCACCTGCAGTCTGTTGTAGACCACGAAGTGCAGGCGTTCTCGGTGCAGGTTGCTCCATCCGTGACGGCCAGAATGCTCAGCGCAAGGAAGGCGGCAACGGTGGCGGCACTCTTCATTCTAACCCGGTACGTGACGAGGGAAGGGAAATTGCCGGTGGGTGGAAGGCTGCTTTGTCGCTCGCGAATTGGAGAATGCAGCGAGAACGACAACACCAACAATCATCTCATTATGGATCTCAGGCTACATGATGGAAACGCTAAACCCACGACCACATCCTTCCAGAGAAAATGGAGGTCAGAGATGATCATTCAATCAAGGTGTCTGGTTGAGTATCGACAGTTTGCCACTCGATGCATTGCACTGAATTTGAGATAAGTTGCCGACCTCGCGCCAAGCAATATCGCAACATTTCTTAGGGGTGGTGGCGTAGAACTTGGATGACCAGATCAACACAACTTCGGATTATCAGTAGGTGCAGCAGTGTTGATAGCAAAGCGGAAGAAGAGGAACTCGAAACATCACAAATATTGAAATCATTAGGCGGTGGCAGCTTTCCGCTTAGCATACTCAGAAAATAAAGAGCTCGATGCCCACCAACTCTGCCACTGTTCTCGTTTCTTCATCTCTCCTTCTGGCGGGACATCTCACCTCATCTCGGCTCTGCTTCGCTGGCGCTTACGCCTTGGAGCGCATCTCGTGCGGTGCCACAAACACCTTGAGGAAGCCACTGTCCTTCTTGGCGATGCGAGAATACGCCTCGGGCACCTCCTCAAGTGCCAGGCGGTGCGAGATCAGCACCGACGGGTCCAGCTCGCCACTTTCGATAGCGTCGAACACCTGCGGGTAGTACTTCTGCGCAGGGGTGCGTCCAGCACTCACCGTCACGCTCTTCATCGCGACGTGGCCGATTGGGAACGACTGCACCGAGCACATGTAGTCCGACACAATCGAAATGTGGCCGCACTTGCGCACAATCATGAGCAACTCCTTGAACGTATCCGTTGCCTCGGGCTGAGTCTCCATGCCAATCTTCTTCTCCAGCTTGGCCATCCACCCACCCGAGATAGAGCAGCCGCTTGCATCGATTGCAGCATCGGCACCGGCAGGCGGCAGCATTTTCTGTAGCTTCTCCACCACCTTAGCGCTCGACAGGTCGCGGCGGTCCACCACCTCCAAGTTCATGTGGTCGTGGGCAAACTTGAGTCGCTCCGGGCAGTGCTCAACTCCAAGCACAGTCTTGGCGCCGCGCAGCTTGCACCAGTGTGCAGCCTGGAGCCCAATAGGACCAAGACCCCAAATGACCACATGGTCGCCTTCCTTCACCTTGGCCATCTCCACGGCGTGCAGCGCGGTCGCAGTCGTCTCCACTCCCAGCACCGCCTTGTCGTCACTCACACCCGACGGGAGCTTGAAGCAGTTCATGTCGCCGTACGGCACGCGCACGAACTCAGCCTGCACACCCGGGACGTTCCCCAGCATGCGGGTGCTTCCAAGCACGGCAGCAGGAGCCCAGCCACCGTAGGTCTGCTTAAACTCCTGCGACGAATTCGTGCAGTTGCACGCTGCGTACTCCTGTCGACGGCAGTGCTTGCATTTTCCGCAGGCAATTACAAAGCTCACAGCCACGCGGTCGCC
The DNA here is from genome assembly GCF_000149755.1 of Phytophthora sojae. NCBI lineage: Eukaryota > Oomycota > Peronosporomycetes > Peronosporales > Peronosporaceae > Phytophthora > Phytophthora sojae. The sequence goes on from NW_009258115.1 coordinate 11,462,671, forward strand.
CTCCTTGACCTTTTGCACATCCGCGCCCACGGAATCCACGATGCCGACTGCCTCACTGCCCAGAATCTGGTTCTTCTCCAACCCCATAGTATCGCCGCACACGTCCGTCGCGAAGTCCGGGCTCACGGAGCATGCGGTGACCTTCACCACCACATCAGACGCCTCCATGATCTTGGGCTTGGGGACGTGCTCCAGCTTGACAGCCTTGCCCGTCCACATAACGGCACGCATGCAGCCAGCCGGGTCCTTGGAGCACGTGTCCTGCCCGTGCGTGTGAGCACTGGACATCATCTTGCTGGCAGTCTCCATGCTGATGGCCGGAACCTTTACACTTCTGTTGACTTTGCTTGTGTCCGAGACGGCAAAAGCAGATATGGCTTGCCTGAACAGCTCCACCATTGAGAACCGAGAGCGACATGACGCTCGCTCTCGTCGCAGAGCAGCCAACTTGAAGGGGGCTTCATGCTACCTCCAAGGCTGTATCAGTGAAGAGATTCCATTGAAATGCTCGCGATCTGGGACTTGCAGGTCGCTGCCAGTGCCCGTTGCATTGAAGTGACGTAGATGTCGTTTCGCAATAGAGTATAGGAGGTTTTATTGATTCTCGCAGGTTTGGTTTCCCAACGGCTTCAACTTAGCCCTGTCATGGTGGAGGCCGCATGCGAGGCTGCAGGTTCTCCAGAAGGAAACGACGACGCTCGATCCCCGTCGCGGAGGCTCCTTCCATTCTCCGATTGCCGAGCAACCCAACTGTCGGATCCATATTGCGCCCAAACCAAGCCAATACTACGTTAGTATGAAGCTCTCAACGATCACCCTCTTTGCCGCTGCAGCCATGCTGGCAGGAACAAGCGCCGTCGACACGACTGCGCGGACGCACAGCGACATTACGCAGCGCCAACTCCGAGTTGAGACATCGCCCGAAGCGATTGAAACGGACCTGCGTGACGACGAGCTCGGCGCGAGTGAGGACTTCTGGGGCTCCTGGGACAACCACTACGCACAGGCACAAAGCGATCCGCTCAGCAATGACACCAGCTCTGCCAGCGCTGACGGCGCGCACGAGCCCACCGTGGGGGACCTTCCTGCAGCGGCGAAGGAGCTGCTCGACAAAGTGGAGAGCGTGGCGACCGCCGCGATGCCCTTCAGCGTCGAGACGGCCCAGTCGTACTTGCTCCCCGCGTGCCTCGTGGTCGCCGCCATGTTCGTGATCGCGATCGCCGCCGTGCTCATCGGCGTGCGACGACAGCAGATGAGCGAGCCGAGATTCGGCCCCGTGGAGCTGGCATCCGACCTGCCGGACCCCATGACCACATCGGCCGAGAGCGACGCCGGAGACGACGGCTCCGACGCCAGTTCGCCTACTCACGGCGAGGACGAAGGCGAGGCGGACACGGGCGCGACTGTCATCTTCGGCGACGAGGAGGAAGAGAAGGAGGAGGAAGAGGACGTAGCCGACCTAGCAGCATAGCACTCATCAGACCCAAACAAATGTATGCTTCCCTTCGTATCGTGCTCGCCGCCGTTGGCGCCATCCATCATCGCCAAATCGGGCCTGCAGGTTGCCCGAGTCTATAGCGCGCCGGGCAATGGGTGTCGATGATCGGGGCACGGCCTTACCCATCAAAAACCAAGCAGCACTCGTCCATGATGGGCACACATGTTGCTCCGGCGCCGCAAAGTTGCGGCATGTTGCGCTTGGAAGATCTATGTTGCGAGTGGTTGACCCGCCCCCACTATACTATACTGAGCCCCAGACCGAGTGGTGCTTGGAAGGCTCGCAGCGCTCGTTGCTCGGCCCCCCGACCGTGACTTTCAAGTTTGCAGCGCAAGAAGCAGACCCCCCTCCACTCCGAGCTAAAATGGCCCTCCGTCGCGTCCTCACCACCAGCAAGGCCTTCAAGGCTGCCCCGAGCCTGCTGCGCCGCTCCATGGCTACCGTCGCCGACGAGATGACCGTGCGTGACGCCCTCAACACGGCCATGGACGAGGAGCTCGAGCGCGACGAGGAGGTGTTCCTCATGGGCGAGGAGGTCGCCCAGTACAACGGCGCCTACAAGGTGTCCAAGGGCCTGTGGGAGAAGTACGGCGACAAGCGCATCATCGACACGCCCATTACGGAGCAGGGCTTCACGGGCCTGGCCGTCGGCGCCGCCTACCACGGCACGAAGCCCATCGTCGAGTTCATGACGTTCAACTTCGCCATGCAGGCCATCGACCAGATCATTAACTCGGCCGCCAAGCAGTTCTACATGTCCAACGGCGACATCGCCGTGCCCATCGTCTTCCGTGGCTCCAACGGCCCCGCCGCCGGTGTTGGTACGTATCTTTTGGCTCCTCTTTTGTCCCCATCGCGATCATTATTAACGTTATTACTGCTTGTTTTGCGCCCTTCCAGCCGCCCAGCACTCGCAGTGCTACGCCGCCTGGTACGGCAGCGTGCCCGGCCTCAAGGTCGTGGCCCCCTATGACTCGGAGGACGCCCGTGGTCTGCTGAAGGCCGCCATCCGCGACCCCAACCCGGTTGTGGTGCTCGAGAACGAGCTGGTGTACGGTGTGTCGTTCCCCGTGTCGAAGGAGGCTCAGGACAAGGACTTCACGATCGAGATTGGCAAGGCCAAGATCATGAAGCCCGGCAAGGACGTCACCCTGGTGGCCTTCTCCCGCATGGTGGGTGAGGCTCTCGAGGCTGCCGCCGCCCTCGCCAAGGAGGGCATTGACGCCGAGGTGATCAACCTTCGCTCGATCCGCCCGTTCGACCGTCAGGCCATCATTGACTCCGTGAAGAAGACCAACCGCATCGTGTCCATCGAGGAGGGCTGGGGCCAGCACGGCATTGGTGCCGAGATTGCCGGCATTATCATGGAGACCGAAGCCTTCGACTACCTGGACGCTCCCCTTGAGCGTGTGACTGGCACGGACGTCCCCATGCCGTACGCCGAGAACCTGGAGAAGCTGTGCCTGCCGCAGGTCGAGGACATCATTGCCGCTACCAAGCGCACCCTGGCGCGCAACCTGTAAGCAAAGCACCTCAGAACCTCGAGGAGCAGACCATGGACGATGTCGTTGTTCCCATCTCGATCTGATCTGAAGAACCTCGCGCTATGAAGGAAAGCAGGGCGAGGGCTGAGCACTTGCTCACTCAACACTACGCAGCGCAAGACGCACTATGCGGAAGAGCAGAAGAGAGTGGAGTGGTTGACAGTAGGAAGGGTGTAACTAATCGAGCCCGATAGACCACAACGTACGCTCCAGTACTTTACCACTTGTCATCTTCTTTGGTTTTGCTGTATAGGGCCAAGCCTCAGCACTTTGAATGCAGCACTTTGTTGCTCCTCTCATTTGATCGTCGACAAGTTGAAGTCAAGCAGATTCCTTTCAAAACGTCTGCGGTGACCAAGCACCAATACTTGGTCTGAGCAGTATCAAAGTCGAAATACACAAGCAAAACACACAGTGACATTCGGCCCTCCCCCTGCTCACGGCTTACTCTTTATGAAATACGAAAAAATAGTCTGTCCTCCTCACGCGCCCACATGTGCCGGCTTAGAAGCCAAACTCTCCGAAGAAGTCCACATCCTTCTTCGGCTTCTCCTTTTGTACAACAGGAGCTGGAGGAGCTGGGGCGGCAACAGGTGCAGCGACGGCAGCAGACGATGAGCCGTTGCTGCTTGTGGCTGACGCTACAGACGATGAAGAGAGTCCCAGGAGGTCGTGACTGCTACCGTTCGTACTGGACGTCGACGACCCGAACAAGTCGGAAGTCTGGGTGGGCTGCTTGGGCTGCGGGGGCGGCGCGTAGAAACTGCTGCTGTTGGCGTTGCTGCTACCGCTGCTGCTAAGCTGCGAGTCGAGCCACGAGTCGTTGTCATGGTCACGACTCGATGAGCTCGTGCTGCTGCTGTTGCTGCTGCCGATTCCTGCGTACTTCCCAGTAGCCGACAGCTCGGTGTTGGTGCGAGGGAATGCGCTGGGCATGCCATTCGAGTTGCCATACGCGCTGCCGTTGCCGTTCACTGCGCTCTGCGCGGTTTGCAAGAGTGTCGATGCGCCGCTAGACAGCGCTGACCAACCCGATGTGGCAGAGGATTTCACGTTATCCGAGAGTGCCGGGTCGTGGATCGCGCTCTGCACGTAGGACCAACCGGACGACACCTTCGAGCCCAGATCTTGATCCTTGACAAGACTGGCAGCCGTGCTGGCAGCGGACGTGACAGTGCTGGTGAAGTAGCTGAAGGCACCCGAGAGGTCTCCGAGACCGCCGGCGGGAGCCTGAGGCGCGCGCGTTTCGCCGCCGCTGCCAATGCCTTGCATTCCGTTGCCGCCGAACTTGGCGGCCATGCGGGCACGCGCCTCCTCGCGCAGCTTCATCTGACGGGCCACGTAGTCCTGCTCGGACTCGCCCTTGAGGGCTTCGACGCCACGCGTGTCGCCACCTGCAGAGCCACCACCTGAGTACGAGGCCGACGAGAAGGAAGACGACGCCGGTTTGCGCATGCTCGGGTCCCACTGAGGCAGCGACGGCGGAGAGCGTCCCTCGACGATGGCCGTCAGACGCTGGCGATAGGCCTCGGCCTGGGGGGTGTTGTACTTCTCGCTGATGGAGAGGTCCGTTGGCACACCAGCGGCGGAGAAGGCCGCGCGGAACGAGTCGTTGCCGCCCTTCTGCATCTGCAGCACCTGCTTGTCCGTCCACGAGTCCATGGTGACCGAGCGCACGAACGAGATGTGCACGCCCAGCCCGCGGTGGCGACCGGAGCACTCGAGGCACATGAAGGTGCCGTACGAGACGGTCGCCCACTGAGGGTACGGCGCGTCGCAGTCCACGCAGCGCTAGAGGAAAGAAAGCGGCCGGCGGTTAGCTTCAACGACCACACTCACATGCCACCCAGCTCGACGTACGTTGTTACCCGGCAGGCGCCGCAGCTCCTGCTGGGTCTCCATGGGCATTTGGTGCGCCATCCTGCTGCGAGTCTAGTCTATGTGGGGGGCTGCAAGCAGAGAGGAAGAGGGTGAGAGACGCTCGCTTGGACGCGAGGCCGCCGAGCGACGGACGTACTTGGGGAAGGCCGGAAGAGGAGGAATCAGCGCGATCAGCAGCAATCGACGCGGTAACTGAACACTGCCGCTACCCCCCCCCCCCCAGTGGCTAAAAATAGAAACATAGCTGACCAATCAAACCCTGCCAGGAATCCGGGACAAGAGAAAAGACGGGGTCAAGTAGATACTTTTTTCATCATTGACGCCGGAAGGACACGATGCGCGTGCGCTGCGGCCGCTTGAGCGCCTGGAAGAGCAGCAGGTTGAGCCCGAGGAAGCAGCCGACCACCAACGCCAAGTACGTCGCGAAGTCGCTGTAGCCGCGGCCGCAGATCATGTACCACGAGTTCTCGTACAGCAGCTGCGTCACCGGGTAGTTGCACAGGTTGAACTCCTCGTCGAAGTCGTGCACGCACAGATACTTCTGGCGGCGGTGCTGCATGCCTATGAGTGAGTAGAATGACTCGCTCTCGAGACAGTTGCCCAGCGGCTGGTGATTGCTCAGCGACACGATCTCCGTCGGGTTGATGAACAGCGCCAGCAGCACCAGAACCAAGTAGAGCAGGAACGCCATTTGGTTCACGGCGTGGTCGATGCACGGGTACAGCCAGTCGCTGTCGTAGACGTCCACAGGCTCCAGAGCTTTCTGTACCTCGGGAGAGTCTGTAAATAGGAAGCGGCACAAAAAAAAATGTTAGTAGAACGGCAGTGCGGCAAAGTCAACAAGACGAACCAAAAACGCATGCGCACCTCGTTCACGGTCGGCCATCCAGAAGAGTAGCAAACTCAACCCGATCAGCATAAAGAACCACACCTACGTAAGGAGCGATGCAAGGTCATAGTGAGCCTCCAAAGCTTTCATCGTATCCTAAATGCAGCGTTTTGTCACCTGTGCTTGGATTCCCATGAGGTGAACCGTCGCGTAGTAGCCCAAGATGAGGAAGCCCGAGGCGAAGATGGTGCTCAGCAATGACATTAGTGGCACATAGCTCCACTCCGTCTTCCAGTGCTCGGCTTCGTAGTAGTCGCCGACGAGCCACGTGCTAGTGATAGCCAAGCAGACGCAGCAATTCAACAGAAGTCAGACGGCTTTTTCATGGCGAAGACCCTGTGCAACTCAACCATAGCGCCTTACCTCCGCAGGATATGGTGCACACAATCGAATGCAAACGCGAAGAAAAAATAGTAGAAGAGCACGTGGCACGGCACGCCCATCAGCCGGTCGGCCAGCAGCGGATCGCTGTCATGCCACGTCCACCAGAGGAACTTGGTGCCCAGTAGCTCGAATGGGAAGGCGAGCATCACCATGAGCGAGCCCATCGCAAAAGGCTGCAAGAACGGGTCGATCCGCAGTCTGGAAGTCGTCACGAAAGCTCTGCGCAAGACAAAATTCCCACAGCGATGAGCGATTAGCGACCTCCTTCTAGCATCGCCATGGATCCAGCACTGGACTACGTACATGTAGTAGAGCTGAGCCTGCAACAGCACATTGTACAGAGGCAGCCGCTCTGACACGAGCATCACCAGCGCCTCTGCGTGCCAGCGACTGTGGCTGTAGAAGAACAGCTCCACGACGAGTATCTGGAGCACCGCAGCGGTCAGCATCGTGGCATTGCGCTTGCCGGAGGAGTGGACGTGCAGCATGAGCAGGAAGACGCTCAGATATGTGGCCCCCTCCACCGCCGCCAGTGACACGTTCTCGTTGAAGAGCCCCAGGAAGGCGATCGGCATCACGCGCGACGTCGCCACCATTTTGGCCGGCAAAAACGAAAAATCGCAAATCGACAAGTACCCAGTTTTGGCTCGAAAATGCACCGGCTATTCAAAATGGCAAAGGCAAGTTGTGAGGCTGCTGATTGCCTTTGCAAGGTCAACGACGAGCACTTTCACTGCTAGCTCCTTCTTATGCCTGTAAATGCAGTTGTGGTTCAATGGAGAGAAAAGTCTGTTCTATCAATTACGCTTTTTGCATCACGGCTACAGCTTCAAGCTTGCTACATGGCCTTCCCGTCGTGAGGAAGGTCCGAGCCCGCGCTGGATCCGTGCGCCACGAAGACGCGATAGAGCACGAACCCAACAACTCCGAGCAACACCAAGAGGAACACCGTGCTGGATGCAGACGTGTCCCCAAGTCCGGTCATTGGTCGTTTAGAGCCGTCAGGAGAGTCGCCGCGGTTCCACACGAGGTTTTCAACCTTTTCCTTCCACGTCTCCGCGTCTTGACCGCCCGTGTCTCCCGTCTCGTGCTGAATGTGCTCCTCGTGGTCGAAGTCCTTCGGGATGTAGCAAGTCCGGCCTTCATAGTTGGAGTCGCATGAGCACACACCATTAACACAGTCGCCATGGTTGCTGCAGTGTTCGCGGTAAACGCAGATAACCTCACGATCGGATGCCGGGAAGTCCTCCAGATCCGAGTACCCACTGGAGAGCGACTTCAAATACCGATCAAATGCGATATCGTACTCGGAAAGCTCACTGCCCAAGTACTTGGAGAACTCCTGCTCGAAGGACGGGAAAATGAGGTTGAAACTGCCCCGCCGTCCGTACTCGGTTGACGCAGCAAACAGTTTCCGCGCAACGTTTGGTGAGAACCAACCGGGGCAGGACCAGCACGACGTATCCCATGCACGATTCTTGTCGCGGCACTTGTCCGAGCAGAAACTCGCGTCAGCCGGACGGAAGAACTTCTCAAATGGAAGACGTGCCTGGGGGTGCACGCCTACAAGGTTTAAGAGGTCGTGCAGCACCTGCTGCTTGACGGCCTCATCAGTTGCAAGGACGGACTGCGTACCCTCCAGGGACGGGTTGGAAACAACGTTAACTAGCCACGGCTTGCCCATGTCGTCGAACTCGAAATCAAACTTCCACAAGTCGAAGAAACTGTCCTTGAGATCCGACGGCGAGCCTTCTTCCCCTTCACGTGCAGCTGCGCGCTTCACCTTGGCCTGCTCGCTTTGGAAGTGGTCGCGGCTGCTGAGCACGATTTTTGCGATTGCAGCCTCCACTTCGTCTTGCAAGTGTTTCGTGTCGATGCCCTGTTTCCGCAAGTATTTTTTGAGAACGTGCCACGCATTGGTTCCAACTCGTGTAGCAGACGGGAGCTCGTAGAAATCCGCCTGCAGATCCGGGAAGTCCCACGGCGCAATGTACTGGTCAAAGTTGTAGGCGGCAGGATCGCTGTCAACCTTCAGCTTGCTCGGGTACTCGGCCTTGGCAATCTTGATCTGCGGGTGGTCATACACGTAAACGCGCAGGGGGTCGGTGGACGTCACTGCAACGTAGAATCCGACGCGGAACTTGTGGTTGTCCAGCAGCAGCGGCTCCACGTAGTGGTCCACGACCACCGTCTTTCCCTTGAACTCGCTCGACTGGAGCTTGGTCTGCAGCTCTTCGTTCGTGACGAACATTTCGGCGCGCTTGCTCAAGTGGTCGTCGCCGTCGGCCGCTTTCTCGCGCAGCAGGAAGCGCCTATACACGTGTCCGTCGCGTCCGCGCTTGGGCGAGAACTGGAATCTCTTCTTCACGTCCTCGTAGGCGCCATTCAGCTTGTCCTGGTCTCGCGGCAGCTCGAAGTGCTCCGGCACAAAGTCGAAGAAGAACTTGGAGTGCTTCTTCTTCTGCGCCGCCACGTGCTGGTTGAGGGCGTCAGGCGACGTGAGCTGCTCGGCGCCTGGCAGGCGGTTCACCTTGGCTTGGAACTGGTGCGGGAGCTCCAGCTGCGCAAAGGGCGGGACGGTCGCCGCGCTCCAGACGAGGTCGAACTCGGCGCTGTCGGTGGTTACTTTCCCCCACGAGGCGTCGGCTTCGAACTGCGAGATGCCAAGCGCCTCCAGCTGCTGCTGCACCGGCTTGAGGCTCTGCTGCTGCAAGTCCGCGTCAGGCAGGAAGAACCGCGCGTGCGTCCGGGCGGCCGCGGCGTCGCACACGAGGCCCCACGCGAGCAGCGTCAGCGCCAGCAGCGGTCGAGTGCGTGGCATGACGTTAAAAGGAGGAAATCTTCAACTGTTCGTGCGGTAACGTGACTGAACCACTGGCTTTTACCGTAAAATTTCAGTTTTAGTCCCGGTAACGTTGCGGGAGCAGCTCCAAGCTCCAAGGCGGTGTGCGTGCTCACACGATTGCAATGATGCAGGCAGCGCGGCAAGCATACACGTAAACTGACACAGCGCAATGTGATTATCTTGAGTTATGTCTAAGCCGAGCGCGTTGCAGCGCTATCCGAGCCATTGCCGACCTGAGTGACCTGACTGCCTCGTCGTCCGAATGACTGCCACCGTCTAGCAGAGCTTGGGGATCTCGATGGCGGCGTCGCGGAAGGCCTTGAAGGGGGCGAGGCCCGGAAACTGCAGCTGCTTGAGCGCGGTCTGGAAGCTCGCGTTGGGCGAGGCGACGGCACCCTCCTGCGGGGCGGCGGCCAGCGCGCTGGTGTGGAAGCCCTGGCGCTGCTTGTGCTTGGGGCTGCGGTCGCAGATCACGTACACTTTCCTCCGCCGGCGGACGACCTTGCAGCCGTCGCACATGCGCTTCACGGACGAGCGGACCTTCATTGCTGTCGAGTGGCTCCTGCTGCTTGTCCTTCGGGTCCACGAGTGACTTTCAGCCGCACTTTGCCAGCGGCGTAACCCAGCGTAACCAGGGGTACTCTTTAGCTGCACTTCGTGTACAACACACCGTCAATGATACCGCGTCGTGACCTCCATTTCGACTCTAGCGACGACGATGGCGAACGAGGCAGCGGAGAACAAGGAGAAGGCGTCGGCCAAGTGGAAGACGGAGCCGAAGCGCCGCACAAAGACCAAGGGCAAGAAGAATGCAGCAGCGGCTGCCGCTGCTCCTGCCGCTGCTGCTGCTGCAGAGGAAGTCGAGGAGCGGCCGTTCATGGTGCGAGTGCTGACCGTGGGTGTGGCGTCGTACCTGGCGCACAAGGTCTGGACCAAGAGGAAGATGCTTACGGCTGGCTGGTACACGGAGGAGCAGACGGAGACGGAGCAGGGCATGGTCACGGCGTTCGAGTACATGAGCTCCATGGGGCTAATCTTTGTCATCGGCATTGTGGTGGGCGTGATCTTCAGCAAGGTGGCCAAGTGGGTCAAGGGCACGGCACCGCCGGCAGGTCAGTAAATACAGCACAGGATGGAGGACGACGATGTAAATGAAGGTGTAGTGTATCGTTTCGCACGGCACGGGGCGCGAAGGCTCCGACTTGGAGACTCCGATACAACTGGTGAGATTGTCTGCCAAGAAGCAAGGTAATGCATCTCGATTGAATAGAATGTTGCTGAAGTGTATACGGGATTGTTGAATGTTGGCCGTTGTTATCTGCTGCTAGTACCAAGCATCACGTTGCGCTCGCTTCCTTCGCGTTGTCAGAGGCCTGTCAAGGTCAAGCCAATATCATACTACTGTAGCAGTTATAGCACTTGTTAGCTAGCTCGGATGCTAGGCACATTCAAGTCGAGCGAAGTGCAGTAACCATTCGAGAGTCACCATGACAAGGAAAGTCGCAAGGGCAACCTGGCGTAAATAGTGGTCCCTACATAGTGAGATCAAGTGTAATTCAAATCGCCCAATTACAGGCCTGCGCGCACTTTTTCAAACTTCCGAACACTCCAACCATGGGCTCGCGACAAATTGGGCGCACGCTGCGTCGCCCTCGTCGCCGCAGCGCCGTCAACGGCAGCGCCAGCACGCGCTCGGCAGCAGGCGCGGGACCGCTGCAGGTCATTGGGGAGAACACCGTCGTGGAGCTCACGGCGGACGACGCGCTGCCGGCGCCGACGCTCACGAGTCCGTCGCCCCAGAAGCAGAGCAAGAAGACCAAGAAGAAGAAGAAGCGGCCGCGCGAGTCGGCGCTCTTCCAGTCCGAGAAGAAGCGCAAGAAGCGGCTGGACACGCTCCTGGACGAGCTCGAGACGCAAGGTGCGCGCGGGCAGGCAGAACTCTCGAATATATGTAGACTGGGTAGTTGAGCCTGACTCCGTATGTGTCCGATTGTTAACGTGCAGTGCAGGAGCAGTGTGATCAGCTGATAGCGGATGCTGAGCGCCACGCGCAGGACCTCGAGATGGAGCTGAAGGTGCAGCTGCTCTACCTGCCGGAGGCTGTGCGTCAGATGCCCTGGAAGACCTTCGTGGAGGACTTCGGCGGAGACTTGGAGAACGTCATCCACAGCTTATCGCAGCCGTCGCCCCCACGCACGAGGTCTTCCATGGCTCGGCACGATATCGTGGCTGCTACGCCGTGCAGCGTCGCTGATTTTGAAGAGAGTGTTGATTCCGAAGACGATGCAGAGAATGATGAAGACAACCAGGACTCGGGAAATCGACGTCTGTCAGCATTTACGACTCCTATGGCCAAACGAGCTGCAGGAGAAGTCCCAAGAACTGTCCTACGCACAGCACGTAAAGGCGAAACAACCTACTCGGTTCGGGGCTCTCCCATCATGCCTGACACCGTTGCGAAGGCTCCTGCTGGGTCATTGGTAGCCACCTTCGACGGTCTCGAGCCGACAACGTGCTTGCGTCTTGATAGCGAGCGTGTCCTCGATCTCTCTCGGCCAGAGGAGCTCTCTGCGGAGTCACGTGGAGAAGCCACGTCAAAATTGAAGGCACTGCAAGCTAAGGTGGCTCAACTATTACGCCAGATTGCGCGCTAAAGCGGAACGAGGGCTGCGAGATACACCCAGACTGACAGCACGCAGTTGGGGTGTCCGCACACGTATACGGCAAGTGCAAACTCAACACCCGGTCGCTCGTTGTAGTGAATATTCTGGCCATCGCAAGTGAGGTCATAACTGTGTTAGCTCTTCATTCACAGCAAAAATATATAGTACAGTAGCAGGTGCAGATCCTAAACGTACCGTGTTCGCGACGAGATCAAGTACTCGCGGAATATCAGTGAAGGAAACGTGAAGTGGCAAGCCGCAAACCTCCCGTGACCGCTGCAGCTCGCGCAACACGCTGCTGCCTGGATGCGCTCTCCGAAGTGGCAGGGCGAGTTTCATTTTCAGTTTTTGCTTGAGGCTCCTAGTTGACCGCGGACTCGTCCTGCCGTCGTCTGCAGCAATAGACGACATAGCCAAAGCTTCCTGGTTTCCGTGTTGGCCATTAGCTTCACGTTCAAGAACCTTCAAGTGGTCCCGTAGCTGCAAACCTGCCGCTTCGTTGAAGTTGGTGGCAAAATGAGTGCTGCGCCAACGGCGTACGGCGAGTTTCAGCGCTTCTCTAAGTTCACGTTCCACTTGTTCCACAAACTCAGGTGGCGTCTCGCTGTAAGTCAGCTCGCGGCGCTGCACACTGGGCGGTAACGTAATGTTCCTAGCCGTGAAGAAAGGTTTCCAGCATTTGGTGTTGCTCTCGATGTCCCAGTTGAGGTCATGAGAGCCCCCTACTGGAGCTCCCAATGCAAACGTCAAAGGCTGCACGTTTGCAAACACGTTTTTACTTGAGACAACAAGGGAGACGTCACGAAGGGGACAATGAGGGTCGGAAACAGCGTACCCCACCCCAGTGCTGGCATTCCAAAGAATTCCACGCCGGAACACGAGAACGATATTGCCTTCTGGTACTGAATGGCCGAGAACAAGATAAGTCCTGGAAGACTTATGGCCTTCGTCTTGTTTCCGGTGACGACGATCGTACCACATGAAATAATTCGCCAACAGCACTGCGTGCTCCTCGTGATCTCCAGCGCCTATGTTTAAGAACTCTTGCGTGGTGCTCCAGACATCCTTGTCGCCATCAAAGGCTAACCAGTCGTCTAGGAATGGTATTAAGCTCACGTAGCGAATGAGGGTCGCTAAAGACGCTGCTTGAAGTTCTGGAGGTGGTGGTTGTGCTCGTAGGAACCGAGGCAGGAAAGTGGCTCCATGATTCAGGTTGCGAACAAAAGTATTGTACTTCCGACGTCGTACCGCATTTGCTGGTGCGGAGTTTCGCACTGTGGTAGTCCAGCGTTGCGCGTGGGCAAGAAATTGTTTGTCTTGTGCATTTGCAGCACCAGAGGTGAATGCTTCTTTTTCGTCGTGACTTGGTGCCTCGCTAGCCACGGGGAGAACTGGATCCAGGAGCAATGTAAGCTTCAAGAAAGTAGCTTCACGTGCAGCTTGTTTCACTCCAAGTCCTCCGGTGTCTTCATCTTCATCATCCTCGATATCGCTAGCTTTAAGGCTTCGTGGACTCATCGACGATCGCCTTTGGCTTGTAGGACCGCTGCGTGAGATTCCTCGTTTGCGACGCTGTCGTGGCAACCCACCCTCGCCGTCCGAAGAAGCAGCGGAAGGAGGTCCTGTCGAAGACTTAACAATGCTTGACGTGGCCCCGCTTGTGGATCCGACCTGGAGATTGGCGTAACCTAGATGTTCTACAGGCATCTCGCAACGCATTGAGCCCTCCAGACGACCAGCACGATAAAGCGTCAAGAAAGGTACATCCAGGCTACCGAGAAAACAGTTTTCTCGGTGTAGGGCTCTAGTTTGAGCCCCAAGGCGTTCTTCTCCTTCCTTTCGATCCTCCTCGGTCGCTGACGTCGAGGCAGAGCGAGTCACTTGGTCAAAAATGCTCAACCGGATGACGTCTTGTGTACTTTCGATGCCTTCCGGACTCCAATCGTCCTGTGGAGGCCGAACAGGCAGCGCTACAGTTTCCATCCACATTGGGTGCGCACCGGCACCATGACTTCGTTTGCCCACTGTTCCCATGACCGTGGCGCACGAAGTTTGTCGAGTTTTACCCTGGAAACTAACCTGTACGAATACGTGACTTTCGTATTCGATGCCCCCGCGTGGTGTTTCGCTCTCTTCGCTCTGGTTGTCTGGAGGCATGGTCATCATTCGCGGGCTCTTCACGGTCCGATGCAAAGTATCACGCCGACGCCTTCCTGTCGTTGCGATTTCCTCAGCTTCAGCTGCATTTCGAGGAGGTTTAATTCTGACCGGAACATTCGTCGCCTTTTGAACCTGTACGTATAGCGTACAAGCTGTGGGCCAATGTGCTGCAGTTTGTGCTGAGGGCACAGCTGCTGGTGCTTTGGCACGAGGTCGCAGTCGCCGCCTTGGGGCGAATAGTTCGCCAATCGCTGGGAACTCGAACGTCCCAGGGAATAATGGCAAAGGCTTCTCCTGCACAATAGCTGCTAAAGGCTTTGACCGACCGGCTTTTGCTTCCTGATTGCTGTTGTCGGTATTATAGGTGCTCACAATTTGGGTTTGCCTTACGCGTTCACGGAAGTCCTGAAGCTTCAGGAGTTGTCGTACTCGGTGACGTTCAACGATGGACGCATCGGCGCGTTCGGCCTCCTCGGACAGCAAGCGGCGGTCGAAAGCATGCAACTCTGGACGCAAAAGCCGTAGTAGGCGCTCATCCGCCAACAGCTCGTGCTCTAGGAGCGGCAACGGTTCATCAAACACTGCGTGCTGAGGAATCCACCGTGGTGGTTCCACTTTGCCAGTGTCGCGGCTGGAAATGGCATCGCAGAAACTTGATCCGTGTCGAGACACGTACTCACGGTCTCGAAGTCGCAAAAGTCGGTTCCGCTTCGTGAGTCCACGGCCACTACCTGCCAAGGGTCCAGGTATCTCACTTGTACGAAAGACTTCGCGTCGACCCAAGCCCACAGCTTTCGCCTCCTTTTGTTGCTGCATGTAGTAGACCTGTAAGCGTCTCACGGCTACGTTGTCAGGATCATTTGGGTCAACTGGGAGTTGTTGGGGCTCAACAAGTCGAAGAAAGTCGCGTTCACTACTGAAGCCAGAGTCACAGAGGTACTGGGATAGATGAGTCGAATTCGGCTTGGGAGGTTTGCCAATGAGCTGAACTGCGCAAGAAGAAGGAGTTTGAGAGCCTCCAGCGGTGTCAGGGCGCTTCGGAGGAAGATACACAGCATCTCCAATGCTACGCTGAGAACCAAAAGTGGTGGTCTCCGGAACCCAGGATACCCGAAGACGCAACCGACCGTGGGTCCTTCGAGTCGAGTTTGCAAACAGCGGCGAATTGTGAAACGATCGATGCCATTGCGACCGCGCGATGGCAGCCGTGCTACTGAACTGGTACCATTCGTCGCTTGGTGTGAGACTAGCTGCCGGTACCAGGTGATGCGAGTCATCGTCTCCCCAACTATCCCTGAGCGATAATCGCGATCTCGAAGATGCGTTCCTAGTCACGTTTTGCCCCGGTATAACCACAGGGACTGCATTCGTAGAGACAAGCTCGTCACGAAGAAGTCTCCGACGCTCGTAAATTTCAGCACAAACCGAAGAGGGGAAAAATGGCAACGTGAAGCACAACTTTTCAGAGAATCGGACATCACCACGAATCCACGGACGGATCTTCGTCGAGCATGCGATTTTCCCATTCACTCGAAGCACCACGTAAAACCTTGGGCTCCAAAATGATACCTCATTCAAACGATTGTCACCTGCAATACTTTCCAATTGCAGGACAGTTCGCAGCGTTTGGGTGGACGTGGAGGTAATCGTAGCCAAGCGCTCAGAGATTTTCCTCATAGCTGTCTGAATGTTACCATTCTCCAGATTTTCGTCTTGCTGGTTTTCTGTCTCCACTTCAAGAAGCTCCAAAGCTGCCTCGACATGAGAGAGATCTATTGGTTGTGCGCGTTGTCGTTGCTTCACTCGAAGAGTAGCTCCAGGCCCAGCTCGGCTGCCTGCATCGCGTAGCTCATTACCCTTACCAAGAATTTGCTGGTGTAGCAGACTTAAAGCCTCCAAATCCGTCAGTAGTTGATTTACTTCTTGTAGCACTTGGCGCGAGGATAGCTCCGTTCTAGCGCATTTGCTTTTTTGTGCCTCTGGCTCCGCTAGTTTATCGGTAATCATGGAAACGAACTCGTTGAGACACTGTAGTGACAGTTGCCATGGCTGTAGTTGCTGCATTCGAGCATACGCTGTGTATAAAGCTCGCAGCTGAGCTGCCAATCGGTCTGCGAGTGCAAATGTTGGGTGGTCGTCAAGTACAACACGGTCAACAAAGAGCTCCAGCACGGCTAGATTTGGTGTCTGCTCCCGTTCGTTCGAGATGATACTATCCCGTAAGCTGCCATTTGCTTGTAGGAAGTTGTTGGTGACCGTGTTATCGTCAACAGGTAAAGCAGTTCCCACAGGCGCGTCAGGACTCGGAGTGTCCAGTAAGAGAAGCTCTTCCATTAGCCCACCTTCTTGTTTCAGTATTACGCGGGCTGCTGAAAGGCTCTTATGCTCGGTTAGGGTAGAACTTGACGTTTTTTCTCGTTGCGCCGGGGTGAATAACTCTCTATGAAGACGTTCCTCAAGGCGGTCCAGTGTACTATGCTCCAGGCGATGGAATTGTTTCCTCTCCTCTTCAACAAAAAGTCCAGCTTCTTCTTGCTGGATCAGTTGCTGTGTCCATCTCTTTGCTGCTGGAAAATGGGATTGACACTGGAACCAACCGGAGTACAGAGCTGCTGGTGTCACAATAATCCCTTCGGTGGACTTCACACTTGGTGCTGCCTCTCTTTTCTTCAGCAAACTCGTCGTGGTATCTGCAGTATCGTCGTCATCATCATCACCTTTGTCATCACGCTCTTTTGCTTCGATTGGGTCTGCTTTCCCGGTAGCTGCTCGTTGTCCCGAAATCGCACGAAGAAATCGATTGTTGGTCGGGGCGTCTCGACCACCCGCGTCGTGACGGATTTTCCGCTGCTTCTCAACCTGGTTGCGCTTTTCAGCTTCACTTTGCTGTCGAGATTGTCGAGATTTAGGCTTGTGCGTATCCCCAAACTGCTCGTCGTTCGAGTTGTTGCCAGGTGAAGCAGGGCCCCTCCGTCGACTGCGAAGTCCCAGCTCCTTCCTTTTGCTTCGTGAGCGCTTCTTCTTGGTCGGCGACTGGTCTCCACTCGCATCCGACTGCCCTCCTGTAGCTTCTTCCTTCACCATGCCGTCTCTCGAATACCAGCTAATCTTGAACGGTCGGATGCAGTCTTAGAGATCCGAAAGTGGCGAAATGGCTGCAGCGTCGCGGCAGGTGCAAGTGGGCTCCAAACTGCCCGACCTCGTGTGTGAATCTCAGGTCGGAGTCGTGCGCGCGCAAGACTATCTATCGGGTTGCTGGGGCATCGTCTGCTCCTTCCCGCAAGCCAAGCACCCAGTATGGCTGTCGGAACTTGGCATGCTGCAAAAGCTGCACGATCAGTTCGAGGCACGCAATGCTCGCGTTCTGGCACTTCACGTATCCTCGGTGAGGGAGCAGACCCCGTTCCTAGCCGACGTCAACGAGACGCAGGAAGTGAAGCTGGGCTTCCCGGTGATGGCCGATGAGGATGGCGAGTTGTCTCGACGACTGGGACTTGTGGCAGCCGGAGCTCCAAAGCACGCCGCCGACGCAGGGCGTCTGCCTTTCAGCTGCACTATCGTCCTGGACCTCGACTTGACCGTACGTATGCTGACGTATTACCCCATGGGAGTCGGTCGCAACTTTTATGAGGTGCTGCGTGCCCTGGACGCTCTCCAGCTCAGCACCTTCGAGCAAGTGGTGACTCCCGTGAACTGGAAGGTGAGCGACGACGTTTTCGTCCAACCTGATGTCACTGCCGACGCCGCCAAGAAGCTTTTCCCTCAAGGAACCCACGAGATCAAACCATACGTGAGACTCACCGCTTCTCCATCCATGGGCAATGACAGCTGAGTAGGCACAGCAAGAACAACAACAACAACAACAACAAAATACAAAATGCAAACTCATATACTAGCACATTCACCCCATAGATAATAACGTTGCGCGGGCTGTGTGACGGGTATCCCGGAGACGCGTGCCCTCCGTGATCCCGTGATCCTCTACCAAACCAGCTTCATGGTCGGCGCTGTTACCGCTCAGGGCCACGGGGAGGCTGTTGTTGCTGCTGTTGCATTAATTGCAAGTGGTGGTGGAGCGCTTGTTGCTGCATTTGCTGCTGGTGGAGCTGTTGGGCTTGGTGCTGATGATGGTATTCGTGCTGCTGCTGAGCTTGAAGCTGCTGATACTGCTGGAGTTGTTGGTACTGTTGGGCTTGCTGTTGTTGGTACTGTTGGGCTTGCTGTTGTTGCTGGGCCTGCTGTTGTTGAGCTTGCTGCTGCTGCATTGCACTGTTGTACCGCGCCATATTGGCAGCCATGTCCAGCGCTTGCTGACGCGCCTTCTGCGCCTCCTGCAGAGCGCGTGCAGCGGCAGCGGCCGCCGCTGCCGCTCTGGCAGCTTCTTCCTCTGCACGCTGGGCCCGCAGGAGCAGTTCGGCTTCTTCAAGGCGCATCTGGGGCGCGTAGCTCCACATCTGCTGCTGTTGTTGCTGCTGTTGCTGTTGTTGTTGCTGCTGCTGCTGCTGAAGTTGTTGAGCGTGCGGGTCCACCTTCACAGCATTTGCCGAAACCGCCGACGACGTGGAAGAACCTGAGCCGCTGCGTGTCAGAGCCACTGCCATCTGCGCGGACGCGTTGGTGTAGCTGGCCATACTCGTTGGAGCCGACATCTTGTCGTTCGGACTGCTGCGCACCATCGTGGATGACATCGTCGACGAAACAGGAACGCCACTCACCATCGTTGCAATCGAGCCTCGCGAAGTCGTACCCGTGCTATCAGCACTGCTTGCACTTGGATCGTAGTAGCGAGCAGCCTGCATTTGCCGCTGCATTTGCTGCTGCTGATGCATCACAGGAGACTGATGGCCGGGGGTTGAGGTCCTGCGCTCAGGTGACGGAACATTCAGGAGGCTTGACATCAAGCCCATCCGGTTATGAGCAGGCGCGGAAGACCTTCGCGGCAGCAAGTGCGCAGTCGGGCTTGGCGCAGACACAGGAGATCGAGCCAACTCGGCAGCAGAAGAAGGCGGAATCGCACGAGCGTGCTCGATACGAAGCTGCGGCTGTTGCCGCTGTTGTTGTTGTTGCTGCTCTCGCTGTTGACGCTGCTGTTCAGAAACGCGAGGCGACTCCTGCTGACGAATTACCATCGACCCATTCCCTCTAGGAGTGTCATCCCTCGGCGACTCCGACTCGTTCAGAATCGACGAGAAGGACATCCGGCTGCGGACAGGCTGCACAGGAGGAGGTGCTGGCGGTGCGAGCGCTTCACGGCCCTTAGGGGCGCTGTCCTGCTGCTGTGGTGCGCTCGAAACCGTATTGGTTGTTGACCCCTGCGCCTTAGCACCTCCAGGAGTAGGAGCGCCCGCAGCAGGAGAAGGCTGCCAACCACTTTGCCGCGACTCCCTCTCTGCTGGTCTGCTTGATTCCATCGGCATCGAGCGAGGAGGGGCTACTGAAGGTTGATGGGGGCTGCTGGCTGACTGCGAGATAGTGCCCACATTTCCAGAAGCCGCGTTATTCATCATCGCCATATTCATCATCGTCCGCTGCGAGCTATCATGGCGCCCTATTTGATTCGGGGTACCTCCAGCGTTACCTCTTGCTGGACCCATTCCATCTGCCCCAACACTCGTACTCGTATCCACGGGCCTGTCGTACTGCTGAACGCTTGTTGGCGATAAACCGATTTGTCCAGCAGTAGCCATTGCTTGCTGAGGATGCTCTTGAGTCTGCATCTGAGCCATGGGTTGGTACATGTTGCTCGGGTGACCCATTTCAGCGTACGATCCCCTCGCTTGGTGGTGCTGCTGCATCGAAAGCTGCATTACTTGGCTGTGCGACGAGGCATGGGGCTGGGAAGAAAGTCCTAGTTGTTGGAGAGCTTGCAGTGACAAATGCTGTGGGGGTACTTGGTGCTGCTGCTGCTGCTGCTGCTGACGAGAGAATTGATAAAGTCGCTGCGCATTCGCAGCACTCATCTGACTCTCGTGGAACTGAGCAGTGTTGTTTCCTCCGGCAGTGCTGTCAGAAGTCATCCCCTGCGACTTTTGCTGCTGCTGGAATTGCATGATTTGCAATTGATGCTGCATATTCAGCAGCTTCAGATAACGCTCCGAGTTGGACGCCGGGTTCATCATTTCGCGAGACTGCTGTTGCTGCTGCTGATGTTGCGGGTCTTGATGAGCTTGCATTCCGAACTGGTTCATCGCGAGTTCACCCACGTTATGCATTCCTGGCTGTGCTGCATTTAGTGCCGCTTGAAAAGACATGTTGCCATCACTGACCCCCACGGCCAATGATCCACTCGGCATTCCCATGGAGATTCCACCTGGAAGTTCGACCGAACGGCCCATCTGACGCAGTGTACCACTCATAAGCCCAGCGGCGGCAGACCGGGGAGACGCAGTCATGTTACCACTCGCAGCCGCTGACGCTGCCCCCTTAGCGGTTCCACTTGTCGCTGCGTTTTCGATACGGCGCTTCAGAATATCCTGCAGGTTAAGTCGATTCTTGTAGTTCTGGTAATAGTTCTTGATTTGGGCAGCCGTCTTCGTCGGAATGTTTTCCGTTAGTGTCGCCCAGTCCTTTCCATATTGCTAAATTGTACCACACAACGCATAATTGAATCAGCATGATAAAGATATAATACAAACTACAAAACAACGAGCAGGACGTACCGAGAAGTACTTCAGGAAGTCTGCCTTTTCCCCTTCCGTCCATTTTTGAACCACGCGTTTTGCTGGTGCTGCTGCGTTCGCATTGCTGCTGCCACCTGCGTTCGCTGATGGTGACGAAGTCTTGGTGTGGGGAGTAACGGTTCCTCCTGCACTCTTTTTCGTCGACCCTGATGCTGGTGCCGAAATCGATGCAGTTCCCATTGCAGTTGTCGAGCTTGTGGTCGTATTGGTCTTCGGGGATGCATTCGTAGGGTTTGGCTGCTGACTGTTTCGACGTGAGGCAGGTGTGGCACCGCCGTTCCGACTCGTTTTCTTTCCACCTTGCGTTACCTTGTCCTCCCCAGGAATGGAAATACGAGGTGTAGAACGATTGTTTGAAGTAGCGTTTGTAGCTGTTGCGGAACCAGCGGCACCTTTCTTCCTGCTGTGGTTTCCAGCCTTTTCTGCCCCCGTGTTACCAACAGATTGCGAGGAACTTGATGGAGCCGTCGGAGTAGTTGCTGATACCGGCATCGCAGCTCCCTCTTGCATCTTCTTCATTTTCCGTTGTTGTTTTAGTTCCTTCTTCGTCAAGTGAGGTCCACCATTTTTCGAGTTTCCATTGGATCCTGCTGCCTGAACCTGCTGCTTGCCCTTTGACGACGCGGCTTCTTGGGATACAATGCTGGCACTGCTGCCTACTGCTCCACCATTCGCGGCGGATTCAAGCTCCTTGCTAGGGGTCGGATACTTCTTCAGTCGTCCTTCTATTGACAAGGTGGAGACTTCGTAACCCGTGCTGTACGAATTGTCACTTAGTAGTGATGCGTAATCCACCAAGAAAGGACGTTGCTGTCCCGCAA
Source organism: Phytophthora sojae (assembly GCF_000149755.1). NCBI lineage: Eukaryota > Oomycota > Peronosporomycetes > Peronosporales > Peronosporaceae > Phytophthora > Phytophthora sojae. Next base: position 11,484,036 of record NW_009258115.1, read on the forward strand.
TGAACTGTTCCAGCTGCTGTGTGTACAAGTTGAACTTTTCCTCGTCCGAAGTATCGGAATCTCCCGAGTTCACGATATCATCAAGCTGTATACCCTCTTCTGCCGTCGGCGGTCGAACACATGGTGTGTGGTCTGAGCCGGACACCAAGTCTAAAGCAGATAAAACTTCCGATGAACCAGTAGCACTACCTTCAGTGTTTGACGCAGTGTTTGCATTTCCAGCCACCTTGGAAGCAGAACCACGTAACAACCGCTGAGCACCGGCTGAATTAAGGATATTATCCGAGGCTTGGTGCGAACGGAAGTTCGATGGATGCAGCAATAACTTCGCGACGTGTTCCGGGAACTGAACGCCAAGACAAATCGCCGCACATGCCGACAAATTCCAACAACTCCAAGTGTTTTTAGATCCTGCTCCCCGACGCCTCAACTGTTGTTCTCGAAGCAATGCCTTGTAGTCCGCCACTTTCTTGGTCCGATAATAAAAAGCTATAACATCTCCGGTAGTCTTATTCCTCAAGAAAGATGAAATCCGCGGGAAATTTTTCGGGAACTGCAAAAACTTGTCCATGTAAATGCACTTCTCCAAGTCGTTCCAAGGGTTCACCTTCATCTCGGCCTTCTCCTTCAATTTCCAGTCCGTCACAAGACCATCAGCCATACAACTTTGACCATTTACGAAACGCGTAAAGTAACGCTGCTGTCGCTCCGCCGGAGTGATCAACATGTCAGGAATAACTGTTGATAACGCGTTCTTAAGTCGCTTTTTCCGAACCTCTTGGTCGATGAGTGCTTGAGCCTTTGCCTGCTCAATCTTCTCCAAATCGTTGTTGTCCAAATCACCGCTGGAATTATTCGTCAAACGCGAGGATGTCCGCACAGCACCCTCATTTCCAGCAGCTTCAGCCGCTTTCTCAGCAGCAACTAACTGCTGCACGTGAGGGCTCTGGTGATTGGTATTCGTCGTTCGGATCGGCCCACTCTCGCCCATGCTTTTCAGTTTCTGTTTCTGAAGCTGCTTTAGACGTAATTTGTCCTGGCGTTTCCGATCTTTCTCCATTTTTTTCACTCCCAATTTCCACGACTTCTTCAGCTCAACGTAATCCCGGGCAAGTTTCTTCATGTACTCGTGACGAGCGCGATTCCTCCTCCGTACTTTCAAGCGAACCTGGTCCGAAATTGCCGACCCGCGATCAATATTTGCCTGGTAAAAGGCGTAGTCGCTGGGTTGGTGGTAGATTCTTGTTGCTAATTGACCCTGCTCCATTCGCTTTGGAATTTGCTCATTAGCAGCGGCCGTCTTTCGCATGTTATCTGAAAACACACCCGCTAACAACTCGACAAACTTGGAATCCACCGCCACTTTCACCGGAGCACTAAAACGAGCTTGGTCATCGGAGGTAGTAGAAGCATTTGTAGGAGAAGCGGGGGTGACTTCCAAGCCGGGCTCAGCAGCTGCATTACCCAACTTTGCCGTGGCAACCGCAGAGCCAGGTTCACCTACAGAAACAACCTCCATATCGACCGGTTTTGAAGGCGATTCATGCTTGGCCTCCGCATTTGCAATCGCTCTTTGCAGTGCTTTAATCTGCTTCTTCACACCCGTGATATCCGAGTCCAAAACATCAATTGTCGAGAGAATTTCCTCCTTCGACGGTTCTGGTGGCGCTTCGGCATCGAGTTCGGTGTCACTACCGCCATCCACGCTCATCTGGTCATTCTTTCCTGTTTCATGTTTCACAGGTGTAGAAGACTCCTTTGCGAGCATTGGCGTTGGCGACTTCACTTTTTCCGGCGTAGACATCACGACAGCCTTCTCCTCAGCAACCTGAATTTGTTTTCCACTGGCGTCTTCAGCAACATCATGGCCACCCTTCGACACTTCAGCAGTAGCTCTTGAATGTTGCTCGTCCTCCGGTGCATCACCCTTTACGGCGGCTTCTTCAGTCTTCACTGGGCTGGAGTGGGCGCCAGATGAATCATTTTCTTGCGAAGCACTGCCAGACGTCTCATCTCTTAGATGCAAACTGTCGTCTTTTTGCTGCATTAGGCCCTGGCCCCACCCAATTCGTGGCCGTTTAGTAGGTTGAGGTGGTGATTGCGCGACTAAGCCTTGGCCCCAGCCCAGCCGAGGCCTCTGGCGCTTCGTTGGCGTCCCTTCCCCCAGTACAGTAGGTGATGGGGTTCCACGAACCGCGCCACTAGGAAGGGGAATATCCGGTAATGCAGGCAACTCTTCACGCAATTGCGAGCCGCGTAAGTCGCTAGCACTTCTTCGACTTGGCGAATTAGTCGCACTTGTAGACGATTCTTTGACCCGTTCCGCTACTGGGAATGACCGCTGAACACCTCTGTCCATAATGCTATCCATTGATCCTGCTCGCATCAACTCTCTTCTCACCGCATCTTCTTTCTTCAAGTCATCGTGGGGTCCTCTTCTTCGACCTTCAGCATTGCTTTCCGATGTAGCAAAAAAGGGTTTTGGAGGAGAGGACTTGCTCGAAAAAGACGAAGCTGCACGAGACGTTTTACTTCCACCAGCATATCCCATCGAGCTTGCGGTCAGGCGAGCATCCGAAGGAGTATGCCCTGACGAATAGTGACTGCGTTCTGGAAGTGCTGAAAACGAAGCACGACGATCGAGTGCAGGGCGTCCACTGCGCGGAGGCGAGTTCTTCTGTGTGAGAAATGACGAATCACCTCTCTGCTTCAGAAACACGTCCTGATTCCCTCCATGGGCTGATGCCTCCAAGCCCCCATGTAAAGATGACTTCTCCTCCTCACCAACATTTTCATCTCGCCGTCGGCTATCTGACAGGGCGAACGACGAAAACGAAGTTGACCGAGGCTTATTGCTATCCGCATAAACCGCGGATGACGGGTCAGTCCTGCTACGTTCAAGCCTCGCCCGCTTTTGACGCCCCACTCCAGGATCAGGCTGAGTATCTGTCTTTGCAGTGGCACCAACACGATTTCCCTCCAGGGCGCGCTCGAGGGAACTTCTGTTTTGCTTTGCTTTGGAAATGTCATAACCGGTAGGTGGAGTATGGCCCTCCGCCAAGTCCTTTTTGCTTGATGGTATCACTGCTTCACCCACCATTTCACCTTCTTCGATTTCTTTTGCTTCGGGTATGACGCGGGGCTTAACCGTCGGCTGAGTAGCGACGGGTTCTTCAGCGTGCTGCCTATCCTGATGTTTTTTAGACTCAGTGGAAACTGGCACTTCGATTGCAGGTGCTTCGGAAACTGGTGTTTCACTTGTGGGTGCTTCGGAGACTGGCGCCTCGCTCGGAAGTTCCTTCTTAGCACCCTTCTGCTCCTCATCATTACCAACGCGTTTCATCTCGATATCAGATCCTGAGACTTCCCGTTGGCTTGAAGCTTGTTGATTCACACTGGGAGCTGCGTCCATGTCCACGTCAACATCGTGCGTGGAAACGGTTTTTTTGTCGGCCTTGTCATCGTCGATCATTTCTCGATCATGACTTCTTGTAATTCCTGCGCTCTTACTTTCATCGAGTTCGGGCCTAGTGGAATCAAGCTCTGCTGGCACTGTCGTCCTGTTTCCAACGCTTATCTTCGATTCAGGGTAATCTGACGCGCCCTGGTTAACGGGGGCTTGATTTTCCTTGGGCGGTGATTGTGCTTCAGTATCCACAACAGCAGAGCGTTTTTCATCGGTTTCTGTTTCCACTGCTGCTGCGCCCGGTGCTTCAGAAGAGTCCAATGGAGCTGTCGTAGCCTTCGTAATAGTGTCTGAGGCGTCCTTGGCTATACTTACAGCTTCACTCGCCTTAGACGTACTCTTATCGACACGCTCATCGGTTTTCGTGGCTTCCTTCGTCTGATTAGGCATCGCTTTGCCTCCCCAAGATCGCATGGAAGAGCTACTATCTGCTCCCGGACTTGAACGCCCGCGCCGGTCTCCAGCATCCGCCATAGTCCTATCCATCGATTCTGCACGAGACTTCCGTTTCACCGCATCATCTTCATCCACTGAAGGCGATCCATACGCCCTACTCCTCGCATCGCGTCTGTCCACTTCCCTCGAATCAATACGTGACCTTGAACGCTCGGCATCGTACCTCTCCGTCATGTAGCTCCTGGATGCGGTTTCACAAGAGTATCGCTCCCTCCTGTCAACAGGAGACCTGTATCCATCGGTTGCAATCGGCGAGCTGGCCTCCCTTCGATACGAGGAATAGCTGTCCGCAGTTGGACGAGGCGGTCGTGCAGGCATGCTCGACATTCGCTTCATGCCACTCTCTGCCGTGCTGGTCATATCCCGATCCGTGCTTCCTGTATCACTTGGAGAACGTGAGCCAAGGGACCTCTCGCTGGTCGTAACGTGACTCTCCTCGGGCTTCTCTTCGCCTTCTTCGGCGCTCGCAGACGGCTCGCTGTCCCTGTAGTATTCCGACGAGAAGCTCGACGTGCGCACAAGCGACGTCGACCTGTTGCCCATGTCCCGCTCCCGCGGGCGTCCACGATACGCCTGCTCATACTCCCGCTCACGATCGCGCGGGTCCCTCTCTCGGATCTGTCGGTCGCGGAATCCAGCGGGCGCCTGCGTGGTGGCTTCGCTGCTGCCTCGGTCTCGACTGATCGAGCGTCCACGCGGCACCGGCGCCGCCGTTTTGTAGCGCACCTCCTTAGGGTAGAACCGGTTGCCGCGCTGGTAGTTGGTGTAGCGTCCTCCTCCCCGTCCCCCTCTGCTGGACCACGAGTCGCGCTCCCGTCCGCGCTGTCTGCTGTCGAAGCTGCCGCCGCCGCCGCGTCCTCCTCGCCCTGAGACGTACTGCTGCTGTCCTGTCGGCGGGTTGCGCGCGCTCCGCTCCCAGTTGGCGAACGTGCGGTGGCCTCTGGGCGAGAAGGACCTGGAGCGCGACCTCGAGCGCGAGCGCTGCGGGGACTTGGGCGACCGTGGCGAGTGCGATCTCGATCTGGAGCGCGTGCGCTGCGAGGCCCTCGAGGGCGAGCGGGACACGGAGCGGCCTCTGGCGCGCGAGAACACGCGCTCTCTCGGGTACGGGGGCGCGCCGCCTCTGTCCGCGACGTCGTAGCTCATCTGCTGCTGCTGCTGCTGCTGGCGCTTGAAGTAGCCGCGGCCGCCGCCGCCTGAGCTGCTGTAGGCCGGCCGCGGGAAGCGGCTGCGGGGCGGGGAGCCGCCGCGCCACTGCTGGCTGTGCTGGCTGTAGGCGGGGGACGCGCCCGCGCGCGCGGACTCGAGCGACTGGCGCTCCATGGAGCCGCGGCTGGCGCTGGACGACGACTTGAGCTGGATGATGCGTCCTCTGGGCGGCGCCGCCTCGCCGGGCTCGGGCGACGAGGCTCTCGACGAGTCCTCGGCCATCGCTGTGTTCTCCTCTCTCGGTCTTTTAATACTGCGCGCTCTTCGGAGTGTTGGTCGTTCCTACTGCAGACGCCCCTCCTCTGTTGTAATCCTGCGGGGGGCGGGCCGCCTTCTCTTTCCTTTCCTTGTTGGCGCGCTCGCTCGGACAATGGAGCAGGCGCGCCACGATGTGTACAGCTAATAGGCTGTAGGGTGGGGGTAAACATGCCGTTCGGCAGGATTGAGGTGGCCGTTTTCTGCGCGCGTCGCCTCCCCCTGTCGCCCACGGGGCGGGTGGACAATAACGATTCGTCCAATTAGCTGGGGCCACGCCGCGTCGGGTTTTGCCTACCGATCTATCCTGGAGACCATGGAGCGCGCGCTTGGGGAGCCGGCGCTGGTGCTGTGCGGCGGCTGCATGGACCGCGAGGAGCGGCGGTGGCTGCCGCTGCGCTGCGCGGAGGACGGCGCGCTGCTGGTGCGGGACGTGTGCGTCGCGCCGAGCTGCCCGCGGCTGCAGGTGCGCGGCCACCTGTGCGTGGAGCACGTGCTGGAGCTGGAGCTGTCGTGGCAGGGCAACTACTCGGTGCGCGCGTGTCACGGCTGCCGCGTCAGCACGCTCAAGCTCTACGGCGAGAAGCAGGACGTCTGGTTCATCCTGGAGGCGGGCGAGCACACGCGCGGCGCTCACGGCGTCGAGCGGCGCGTCAAGACCCCGACGTCGGCGGACTCGGACATGTCGGACGCGCCGCCCGTGCGCACGCTCGTGGCGCCTGGGAAGCGCCCCCTTGGGAAGCGGCCGCGGCCTCTTCGCAAGTCCAGTCGCTTCGTGAAGCAGCACGTGGAGAAGGAGCAGATGCTCGCGTTCGAGTGGAGTCTGGGCAACCTGCCGCTGGAGAAGAGCAAGCACCTCTGGCAAGACAACCACAAGCGCGCCGAGATGGAGAAGGACCCGATGGCGTACTTAGCGGCGCAGAAGCCGCCGCCGGTTAAAGAGGTGTCAGACGTCAACGCGCGACCGGAGCCGGAAGAGGTTTTCTGTGCTGCGCTGGGCTGTGGACGCTTCGCCAAGACGGACAACCACTGCCGCTTCCACTCGTCCAAGCCGCTGGTGTTTATTAAGCCCTCTGTGGAGACGGCGCAGACGAGTGTGAAGAGTGTTGCGACGAAGTGAGGACGGGCTGGTGTTGACAAGGAAAGCAAAACATGAAGAAGGGTGCACACTAACCCACCTACCTGTTCGTCCGCCTGCCGGCCTAATGGTACTTAAGTTATGACTCAAAATCGAGAGAAACGGCATGCCGTAGGAGCGACTTGTTATGAAGACATGTGAAGGAGCGAGGAATGAGGTGCATGCTGAGCGCAGCCGTAAATTCATTATTCTTTCATCGGTTTTCGCTGGAATTTGGTTCGTGTTCGAGCAAGACGAAAGTCTTTGAAAACTTGGGAGGGAATGTTTCGAGATGGAAATTATTGTACACTGAACGATGTACAGGTACCAACGTACTCGTGATTGCAAGCGAAGGGAAAACTCGTAAGTTCCAATTCCTTTTACCTTTCCACATTGCATTATATGGCTACAACTTTTATCGAATTGTTTGCAGTCTGTGGGGGTATTCAAGATGCATGAGGCTCCCAGTTCATTGCACAAAGTATCCTGGAGAGTTCAGTGTTTGAACAAGAACTCGAAATTCAACGTGCGCACAAGTTAGCGGCGACGCTTGCGGTTGAAGCCTCCGCCAAAGCCATTGCCAGCACCCATCGGCGCACCTCCTCCAAATCCTGCGCCAGCTTGACCCCCGGCTGCACCGGCGAACGCGCTAGGGCCGAAGTTCCCCATCGCACCTTGGCCGCCGATCCCGCCAAACGCGTTTCCGCCTTGCGCTCCGCCGAGGCCCACCTGCTGCCCGCCCATAGCATTTCCATCGAATCCGCCAACATTCATACCAGCTCCACCTGCTCCGTCTAGCATCCCGCCACCGAGACCGCCCATAGGATTCCCAGCTCCAAATCCGCCAGCGAGACCGCCGCCCATGCGATTGCCTGCACCGAAGCCGCCGCCGAGACCGTTCATAGGACTGCCAGCGCCGAAGCCGCCCATCGCGTTGCCACCGAAGGCACCAGTGGCTCCAGGAAACCCGCCCACAATGGCACCCGTCGCGCCAAGTCCGCCAAGTCCAGCACCGAGAGCGTTATTGGCGCCACCTGCGATGCCTGACAATGCGCCGGGCTGTTGAGCTGCAGGCGCAGTCGCGCCGGCAAAGCTAGTTGGTGCCGGTGTGGCTCTCGCCCTGCCGGGTACCGTGGCAGCTGGGGTTGCTGCGGGGCGTCCGCGCGTAGTAGTCGGGGCAGGAGTGGCAGGTGCAGCACCCGGTGCATTGGGGGATCCGGGAGCACCCGGCGCACCTGGGGCCCCTGGGGCGCCCGGTGCTCCAGGTGCAACCACCGCAGTGTTGGAGCTAGCCACCACCGTGGACGGAACACTGACCGGGACAGGGATGTACTGCGGCACTTCCACGGGGACAGGAATGGCGATCTTCTTGACTTTCTTCACGTGGTGGTGGTGATGGTCGTGGTGGTTCCAGTCTTCGTCATCTTCGGTTGCTGGCGCACCGGCAGTCTGTTGTAGACCACGAAGTGCAGGCGTTCTCGGTGCAGGTTGCGCTCCATCCGTGACGGTCAGAATGCTCAGCGCAAGGAAGGTGGCAATGGTGGCGGCACTCTTCATTGTAATCGGGAGTAAGGATGTCGGTGGGGAGAAGGGCTGCTTTGTTGCTCGCAAATTGGGGAATGTGCCGTAGGTTGTGGGCACACAGCACTCGCTATTTACCATCTACTTACTGCACGATGAGGCGCGTTACGACACCGACAAATTGCGACCCAAGTCGAACGACTGAGGTATGAAAGGGGGTGCGTGACCGAGTATATCGCTCTGTTGATGGAGAAGTGTCGTGGCGCGTGACCACACCGCATTCTCGAGTGATGCTTAGGCGTTGGCCCATTTAAGATTGGAGTGATGTTTGCTACTACTTCGCTACAAATGAAAAAAAATGAAATGACATGGCACTCTTCAATTAGTTTTCCTTAATTAAAAGCTCCTACTACATACATGCATGTACACGCCGCTAAAGGACTTCAAGGCATGAACATTTACCCGTATCAATGATGTAGGCGAAAAAACTATGATCTCATTAGATATCTTAGAACGTCTGCTGTCATAAGCTAGAGTTCTTGCAGAGCACGACGATCTGTCGCCGTATTTACGCAGCCTCACTCGCTGTTGGTGGCTGTGGCGTGAACAGGAAGGCGTGCACGATTTGAGGGACCAAAATCTGTGCAGAGCAGCAGCCTTGAGTGTTTGCGCTTGCGTGCCCCACTGTGCGCGCGAGTAGATCTTCCATGAACTTGGTGAGTTTGCGCACCACGCGGTCTTGGCCAAACAAAGTGAAGAATACTCCGCCCGGGTCCACTCCTTCGACCACCACGCCCAGTACCCTCAAGCAGAATTTGCAGTACCCCTTGTAGTGAGCCTCAAACATGCTGTTGTACACCTTGTCGCGCAGGTCGACGAATTCGCCGAGATCACTTTCGATACGCACCGTTGGCCTGCGCGAGCACGCTCCGTCTTGAGTTGTTGGCGCGTCGGTACTGGCACTCGAGGTGGTCGAGGTTGTGTTGGTAGTTAGCCGAGAGTGTGGCGAATCCGCGAAAACCTCGATCGTGTAGCTGCTGCCTTTTCCGAAACACGAAATGCGAATGGCGTCGATACTCTTGAGTTCAAGCAGTGCATTTCGCCGGGCAGTCACGAATGCGGGCTCTATCTCCGTCGGCACGAACTTGACACCGCGTTTTTGCGTCAGCTTTGGCAGCATCGTTGAGGATTGCGAGCCGAGGGAATTGGTCGATCGGGGTACTTGCAGATTTACTTGTGCGTGAACGTCCAACAGGCTTGACATTCAAGTGATGGCTGTTTTTCGCGGTCAGTGATGGCCCGTTAGAGTGCAACAACCACAGTGTGCAAGAGTACGCATAAAAGCAGCTAGCCTCATCCAACCGGGTTGATTACCGCGGGACACGAAATTCCTATCACTCCAAATCTCGAGAAGGACACATCGAATGAAATACTACAGGAAGTGCACGGACATACAGTATTTGGCGCAAAATGACCCCAGTGTGTGCTCGGCAAGCAGTGTTTGCCTCGAGGGGCAACTGTATGCAAATCGCTCATCCTATCGACGGGATTACGGATATTGCGGTAATCAGCTCGGTTGGATGAGTTTAGCTGCTTTATGCGTATCAAAGGCTTAAGCCAGTACGAAATGTAGTTTTCATCGAACGCGCGTGATTAATACATAGCTAGCAGTCGAGCATAAATTGCATATCATGCCTGTTGAAGTCTGTTAAAGACGTTCACTTGCGAATGCGCAGCGCATCGCACAAGTAAATCTGCAAGTACCCCGATCGACCAATTCCCTCGGCTCGCAATCCTCAACGATGCTGCCAAAGCTGACGCAAAAACGCGGTGTCAAGTTCGTGCCGACGGAGATAGAGCCCGCATTCGTGACTGCCCGGCGAAATGCACTGCTTGAACTCAAGAGTATCGACGCCATTCGCATTTCGTGTTTCGGAAAAGGCAGCAGCTACACGATCGAGGTTTTCGCGGATTCGCCACACTCTCGGCTAACTACCAACACAACCTCGACCACCTCGAGTGCCAGTACCGACGCGCCAACAACTCAAGACGGAGCGTGCTCGCGCAGGCCAACGGTGCGTATCGAAAGTGATCTCGGCGAATTCGTCGACCTGCGCGACAAGGTGTACAACAGCATGTTTGAGGCTCACTACAAGGGGTACTGCAAATTCTGCTTGAGGGTACTGGGCGTGGTGGTCGAAGGAGTGGACCCGGGCGGAGTATTCTTCACTTTGTTTGGCCAAGACCGCGTGGTGCGCAAACTCACCAAGTTCATGGAAGATCTACTCGCGCGCACAGTGGGGCACGCAAGCGCAAACACTCAAGGCTGCTGCTCTGCACAGATTTTGGTCCCTCAAATCGTGCACGCCTTCCTGTTCACGCCACAGCCACCAACAGCGAGTGAGGCTGCGTAAATACGGCGACAGATCGTCGTGCTCTGCAAGAACTCTAGCTTATGACAGCAGACGTTCTAAGATATCTAATGAGATCATAGTTTTTTCGCCTACATCATTGATACGGGTAAATGTTCATGCCTTGAAGTCCTTTAGCGGCGTGTACATGCATGTATGTAGTAGGAGCTTTTAATTAAGGAAAACTAATCGAAGAGTGCCATGTCATTTCATTTTTTTTCATTTGTAGCGAAGTAGTAGCAAACATCACTCCAATCTTAAATGGGCCAACGCCTAAGCATCACTCGAGAATGCGGTGTGGTCACGCGCCACGACACTTCTCCATCAACAGAGCGATATACTCGGTCACGCACCCCCTTTCATACCTCAGTCGTTCGACTTGGGTCGCAATTTGTCGGTGTCGTAACGCGCCTCATCGTGCAGTAAGTAGATGGTAAATAGCGAGTGCTGTGTGCCCACAACCTACGGCACATTCCCCAATTTGCGAGCAACAAAGCAGCCCTTCTCCCCACCGACATCCTTACTCCCGATTACAATGAAGAGTGCCGCCACCATTGCCACCTTCCTTGCGCTGAGCATTCTGACCGTCACGGATGGAGCGCAACCTGCACCGAGAACGCCTGCACTTCGTGGTCTACAACAGACTGCCGGTGCGCCAGCAACCGAAGATGACGAAGACTGGAACCACCACGACCATCACCACCACCACGTGAAGAAAGTCAAGAAGATCGCCATTCCTGTCCCCGTGGAAGTGCCGCAGTACATCCCTGTCCCGGTCAGTGTTCCGTCCACGGTGGTGGCTAGCTCCAACACTGCGGTGGTTGCACCTGGAGCACCGGGCGCCCCAGGGGCCCCAGGTGCGCCGGGTGCTCCCGGATCCCCCAATGCACCGGGTGCTGCACCTGCCACTCCTGCCCCGACTACTACGCGCGGACGCCCCGCAGCAACCCCAGCTGCCACGGTACCCGGCAGGGCGAGAGCCACACCGGCACCAACTAGCTTTGCCGGCGCGACTGCGCCTGCAGCTCAACAGCCCGGCGCATTGTCAGGCATCGCAGGTGGCGCCAATAACGCTCTCGGTGCTGGACTTGGCGGACTTGGCGCGACGGGTGCCATTGTGGGCGGGTTTCCTGGAGCCACTGGTGCCTTCGGTGGCAACGCGATGGGCGGCTTCGGCGCTGGCAGTCCTATGAACGGTCTCGGCGGCGGCTTCGGTGCAGGCAATCGCATGGGCGGCGGTCTCGCTGGCGGATTTGGAGCTGGGAATCCTATGGGCGGTCTCGGTGGCGGGATGCTAGACGGAGCAGGTGGAGCTGGTATGAATGTTGGCGGATTCGATGGAAATGCTATGGGCGGGCAGCAGGTGGGCCTCGGCGGAGCGCAAGGCGGAAACGCGTTTGGCGGGATCGGCGGCCAAGGTGCGATGGGGAACTTCGGCCCTAGCGCGTTCGCCGGTGCAGCCGGGGGTCAAGCTGGCGCAGGATTTGGAGGAGGTGCGCCGATGGGTGCTGGCAATGGCTTTGGCGGAGGCTTCAACCGCCATCGCCGTCGCTAGCGACTTCGAGAACTTCTCAAGCTCCACCTTGTTCATGATTTCTGATTCCAAAAATGAAAATGTATCCATCTTCTCATCGTTTACATAACGGTTACAAAACGTGTTATGGTTAATTTCCACACGTCAAGCAGGCACAGAGCGCTTTCTGCCAAATAGAAGAGCGGCAGCAGCGAACGAGGACGCAGGCGGAGGCCCCGAGCACGCAGCAGAGCAGCCGCCGCCACGCCACACGCCGCCCGCCCATGGAGGTCGCGTGGAGCCAGCTGCGGGAGGAGGCGCGGCGCCTGGCGCAGGACATCGGCCAGTCCGGGCGCGAGCACCACTCGCTGGCCAACAGCCGCGCCGTGTGGGACGCTATCCGCGCGCATGGCGTGCCGCCCGAGCACCGCGAGTGGGCCTGGCCCATCCTGCTGCACGACCAGGCAAGTCTGGAGCCGCTGAGATCCCAATAGGGGAGATCTGAGACCCGCTAACATGTTATTTTATTGTTATTTTATATTCTAATTACTTATGGTTGATTATGCAGAGTATGAAGCTGCAGCGGCAGAGCGAGGGCAGCGCCACCTACAGTCAGCTCCTACAGGGGATGAAGGAGGATTTACAGGAGAAGACGGACGCGGAGACCAGCAGCTCGCTGGACCAGGCGCAGGAGGAAGCCATGGAGAGATTCCACCACCTGAACCCCTTCCAGGAGCGCAAAATCCGACGTATTCTACTGGCCTACGCCAAGTCGAAGGAGGCGTTCTACTACTGCCACGGGATGGTGGAGTCGTGCGTCGTGCTGAGCACGTTCTTGGTGGAGGAGGACGCCTTCTGGGGCTTCCGGATGCTGCTGGAAACGCTGCTGCCAAAGTATTTTGACGAATCGGTTGTGGATTTCCACACGGACTGCCTCGTGCTGCAGGAGTTGCTGCGTGTGCATGACCCACAGCTCAGTGACCATTTTGCGATGCTTGGAGTGTCGATTCAGCTGCTGTGCACGAAGTGGTTTTTCTCGTTTTTCGCCGAGTCCATGCCGTTCGACGTGGTGTGTCGACTCTATGATATTATGTTTGTGGATATCTGCAGTCGGCAAATGAGCTCGAAGATTATTTTCTCAACGTCGCTGGCAGTATTGTTGTATTTAAGCTCGGCGCTCGTGGAGATCCAGGATGTGAACGTGGTGCTGGAGGTTATCAATGAGTTTTGCTGGACGACACTGAACGAATATTCGGTGGCGGAGTCTTTCTTGGATCTGATCATGTTCGTGCACGAACAAATTGACGACAACGAGTTGGCTGGGCTGCGTCAAAAGTACCGAGCCCAGCTAGCGCAGGAGGAGGAGCAGCGGAAGACTTTGCAGCGGAAAATTCAGACGAAAAAAAATAGCAAAAAGATGAAGCTGGAGAAAGAGGGATCCACCGAGCAACAGGATCAGCCGCGTAAAGGCCGAATCCACGGTATCAAATTGCTTATTCAGTGGAAGAAGCACATGGTCGATGACACCGATGCCCCTTCGGGCCTCTCAAAAAGAAGAATTAGCAGCAGAGTAAGCAGCAGTGAGTCAAGTGGAAAAAATCGATGTGGACGCAACAGTAGGACGCGCAGCCGTGAGCAGGAAAGCTCGTCATCAAGCAGCGAGGACGACTCTCGAAGTGATGATAATGGAGAAGTTGAAATCGTGACGACTCCATCAGAAAAGGAGATGCTCGTTAGAGTTTACCAAGGTATCAGCAAGATAAATCGCCGGCGGTCACGTACGTCGTCATCAATGCGAAATTTCTCCCTGAAGGGCGCAGATGGACTTTTCAGTTCGATGTCTTCTCGCAGCCTGTCCCTCTCCAACTCGGTTCTCAGCAATACGTCTTCAACTAGGGAGGGCGACGAAGCGAGTCAAGCTGGCGACATAGATCAAGAAGATGAGGATGCATTGTGGGAGCGTCTCCGAGTATCAGGAACCCCGAAGGTTGTTGTTCGTCACAGCAAAAACGGTGTCCCGGATGCACATCGATCGTGGGTGTGGCCAATCTTGATTAATCAGCTCCCAGCTCCACCGGATCTACCTCGAAATCTCGCAACAGTTAAAAACGAGGACGAAGAAGCGCTCTTAGACCGTGAAATTGCCAAGTCGATCGAAAATGACATCACCCGGACAAGAAATTTACGAAATGATCAAGTAGTTCCGATGCGGAGAGTACTCACGGCGTTTGCCAATCGCAATCGTCGAGTGGGGTATTGTCAGGGTATGAACGAAATCTTGGTGGTGCTTTTGCAGTATTTGGATGAAGACCAGGCGCTTCGAGCATTGACCTTACTGATCGAAGTCCTGCTGCCGGCTTACCACGTTGATTCAATGATCGGACTGCACACCGACTGCGCGGTCATGAATACGCTGTTGCGGCAGAATGACGCTGAGCTACATGCTCACCTCAATGAGCTTGGTCTAAACATGGAAATCCTGTGCACAAAGTGGCTCGTGACATGTTTTCTTACGTCACTCCCATCTTTTTGCGGTCTCAAGGTAATTGATATGCTACTCGCTCGCTCGAAGGAGAAGCAGCGTGCATCTCGCGTCCTGCTCGGAGTAGGAATGTCTATTTTCTTCACTCTACGCGGGACGCTACTGGAGGCCAAGGATGCAGGAGAGGTGTTATTGGCCATCAATGAGTACTTCGCACGCGAAATGACGAAGACTACGGTGGAGATGGACAAGTTTCTGCACTTTTGCCTTATTATTACGGATCAACTGGAACCTGACATCGTTGAGGAGTTCCGCTTGGTGCATAAGGACGAGGTGATGGAGCGGTTCGCTGCATTTGAGGCCAAGAAAATCGAAATGCGGCAACAACTGGAAGAGGCGAAAGCAAAGCAGCGAAAGGTGGCCAGTGCGCCCCCGTCTCCTTCAAAAACCGAACGCCTATCTACGCTATCCGCATCGAGTATCATGTCAAGCAAGTCCAGCGGGCACCATCGGAAATCCGGTTTGTCTTCGTACATAAGCAACCCGCTACGCGGCAGCGGGGGCAGCAAGTCAACCACTGGAGTATCAGGGGATGACAAGGAGCATCGCAAGCGCTATCAACGAGTAGACGTTTTGCAAACGCACCACAGCTTTAGCGAGGACCTGGAGAAGATGGAAGACCAGTTGGAGGACCTTGCGGATCTATTTCTCCGTGGGAAAATCGACGAAAAGGAGCATTCGTGCATCCGAGCGCAAATCGTACGGAAGTGGTGCAAGGGCATGAACTCACCACAGTCCGCAATGGTTCGAGTCCAGTCTGTAAAGCACACTTACTGCGAACGGAGCGGCGGCGACGGGTTTACGAACAGCGCACCTGGCTCACTAGAGGCCCCGGTCCGAAACAGCTTCACTGGGGAGGCGGATGGAATGCATCGCGGGAGAAAAGGCTCGATCTCGCTTTACGGGCGCATGAAGAAAGCTCAGAAAAGTGCGCTCGCCATATTTAAATCGACATTTGAATGAAAGGCGCCAATGCGTGCTTGGTGAACGAGGCAAAGCGGAGGTGTTGTGTGGAAGCTAATCACTACCTAAAGATAGGGGGTTTGCGTGGGGGTACTCGCTGCTATTATTACCGGGCAGCTCTGCTTGCGTTGGTAAACACACACTACTGCTGGAGGAAGCGCGCTCCAGAAAACGTGTAACATCAGAGGGAGTTCTTGCACGACTATCGCCTGAAGCATCTGAAGGCGCCACAATCGACGAGATAACCAGAAAGACCGACTGGCGTTCGTTTTAACCTGTTGCCGACGACATCCTGTGGATGCAGTGGGCCCATCCGCCGGGACTTGACGACGCTTTATTGGAAGAATTGTTGCTTCCAGAGACTTCTCGTAGCGTGGCCCGGCTCGCACCCCCGTCATTCCCTCGCGCACCAATGGAGTTGCCTCGAAAACGGGGCGGCAGGAAAAACAAGGTGTCTGACTACCCACTCAACGCGCCATCTGCGGTTGTCCGCCAAGCGCTATTCCCAAGTGGCCCGGGCTCGTATCCAAGTCAGATTACTCCGCTCCATAAGCCCAAGGAATGCCGACCGCAACACGTTGCTCGTGAGAGTTGGGAGTTTGATAGTCCAAACGAGCACAAATGGCGTGAAATGGGGTGGAATACATCGTATCCGGCTGAGTACTTGCTGCAGGCGAATAGTAAAGACTACAAGCAGACACTGGCATACTCCGAAGAGCTTCGACAGAGGCAAGAGCAGATGAATCCAATCGATACGAGTAGTGGAGCTGGGGCGAGCAAGTCTCCCGCAAGGAACGCAGTTATGAAAGGAGGATACTTTCCTCGATCAACCAGCTTTTCCAATACTACGACAACCGCCACGACCCCCGGTATCGCTGAGGTCGGCTCAGCTCAGTGCGAAGAGGAACGCACGCTGCTGAAAAATACGATGTTGAGGGAAGGTTTGCTGGCAAAGCTGTACGACTTGATCAAGGCGGCTACCCCACCGCAGTCGTTGCTGCAACCACATCTTCCTCCGAAGGAACCCGTATTTGATGTGTCTAAGGGCACCGAAGTGCTTCACTTGCTGCTGCAGTTGCGTGACGTGGGCGTGCTTGTGATGGAAAGTATTTTGCGATGGCATGAATTACGTGTGCGGCTTGCGCCGATGGTGCCGCTAGCTCCGTTTCGTTTCGAGAACCACAACTACTGCGTCAAGATGTTCTCAGATTTAAACTTTTTGAGCACTATCAAAACGCTTGGGTCGGTTTTGGGCGTTAATCCATCGACGATGAAGCAGAACCCCTTTATGATGCCTGCGCCGACCCCCGAACGAAACTTCCAAGGAGTGCGTGAGAAGCCATGGCAAAGCTTACGCTTGTTTACAAGCAAAGAGGACCCCATTCAGCGAGTTGCAGATGCTGAGAAGTATTTGGTGTGGTGTCTGTTCAACTTGCAAGATCCGGCAGCACCTGGATCAACGTCTCCAACTCGCTCTGTCTATGGGAATAACTCGCCGTCTTCGTCTTCGCTTCGCACGAAAGAGCAGCAGCAAAAGGTGACTTGGCAAAAGCGAGCAGAGAAGCAACTTGAGCTGCTGTCGATGCCCCTGGAATCGTTATCGGGTCCTACGTACGTCCAAGACTCGTCAAAAATGATGAAGAGGAGAGGAGTGCTGCCTTCGCTACCGCAGTCTCCCCCAAAGAATCTTCGAGAACTCATGGAAAATGTATATCACAGCGGAGGGGAGGAGGAGGACTACGCACGCAGTGATAACAATCGGAGCAAGATGCTTCGTACACGCTGGAGCGGAGAGGAGTTTGCAGCTGGCGTCGCTGATTTTGAGGCGCTTGGGGCGTTGGACGCGCCTCCCCATCACATGGTTACACTGGTTGCTGCAAGTGTTCTCATCCTTCTCAGCCCCGCGGACCAGCTTCCAAAGGACTTGTCGTGGCGTTCATGCCAGAAAATGCTGCGGCATGGCAAGAGGCTAATCCAGCGTGTACAGGCGTTTGACGTGACGGGGGTGCCAGGTTTCAAGTGGAAGGCGCTTGTGCCGTTCCTGCAAAACGAGCATTTCCAGCCCAAGTTTCTTGCTCAGTTTTCCTGTGCCGCCAGTAGCATGTGCGCCTGGGTCTTCTCAGTTCTGCGGGCCGCGCAACAGCAGGACTACGAGCGCCTTGGATTACACACAAGCAGTGGACTTGATGCTGGTGGCGATGAAGACCGCCTCGAGTTGCTATCTGAGCTGGAAGTCGACGCAGCAGCAAGTCCACAGCCAAGTAAGGACAGCCCTACGTCGTGGGGCGCTAGAGAAGACAACGATGGTCTGTTGCCACCGTTATCACGTTCAAGGAGCAACAAACGTGTGAGCATCGGCAACGCTGAGGTTCTTTTCATCAACGAGAACCAGCCTGTCATGATGACCACACCCCAGGCAAGCTCGCGCGCTTCATCACGACGAAGTGAGAGTCCCGCCACCAGCAACCGCAAAACCAACTTCACTGTCACCAGCCTCCACAGCGGTGGAGAGAGCAACGCGCTCCTGCGCACCAGCCCGTGGACGTATCGTGGCGTAGTGTACTTCGTGTCCTTCTTCCTTCAGCAGGAGAAGGAGAGATCGCAGCAGCAGCAGCAGGAAGGAGAGTCTGCCGATGAGCCTGACGACCGTCGACTGATGATCAAAATCTACGAGCCCATGAGCTCCGTGGAGTCGCAGATGTCAGTGGACACCGAGGACTTGCGTCAAGATTTTGGAGAACAAGCGTTGGTGGCGTTTCAAACCGGTCAGTACCGAGCTCTCTGCAACCTCATGCTGCAGCAGCTTGACCGCATGATGGGTACCGGTACGAAAGCAGCTCCACCGACACCACCGCAATCTCGCAAGGACATGACGTGTGGACCAGTGGATGGCCCCGAAGCAGCTGAGGAGCAGAATAGAAAGCAAGCAAACGCGCTTGATTTGCTCTTGCAGGGTTCGGACGACGACTACGAGGATCGTCACGATCGGCCTGAGGTTGTTAAGGAACCGGCCGCAGAGGAACCGACATCGAGATCGGCTTCACCTCCCGACAAGTCTCGGGATCTGGATTCTCTGGAAGCTTCTGCGCTGAAGATTCAATGTGCAGCGCGTCAGCAGCAAGCACGCGGCAAGGTCAACCACGTGCGGGCTGAGAAGAAGAAGGCCGATACGATGGAGGCGTCGGCGCTGCGGATCCAGTGCGCGGCACGGCAGAAACAAGCGCGCGTCAAGGTGGACCACGTGAGAGACGAGAAGAAGCATACCGACAACATGGAGGCGTCAGCGCTGCGGATCCAATGCGCCACTCGACAGAAACAAGCTCGGCTCAAGGTGGACCGTGTTCGAGCCGAAAAGCAGCAGCAGTCGGTTGATGGCGTTCCAGAGACCGACGAGGACGAAGGAGACAACAATGAGGCAGCAGCAATTGATGAAGCTAGCGGTACTGCTGCTGATGAGGAGGCGGTGATGCCGCCGGAATCGCGGCCCGGAACCGTCATGAGCTATGCGTCGGACCAGTTCGAAGACGACGTGCGAGATAGCGAGTTTGACACAGAGAACGATTGAGCAATAGCAACCACCCATTTCCCATTCTCCTTGCGCGTGCGACCTACTGTATCGTCATGCATGGAGACAGCCAGTCGCTGCCGCGTCCTGCGTGGCATCGATGTCGGTTGAGCATGATGACGGTGGGAGCTTGAATCGTTGTCTGCCACGATTCTGTGACATAAATGTGTTCTACTCGTCATCTATTGGCTGTTCTCTCGCATTTAACAGCGATCGGTGGACGGAGTGTGGCAGCAGTCCGTCCAGCCCATACAGGCTTGCGCCCATACAATCCTTCGATCGTCCTTGGGCTCACTTGCCAACTTGACCAAGAAGACGCACGTGGCTACTATCTACCGGTAGCACTCGACTCGACCCGCAATGATCTCCCGCACGCACGTCCTGGGCGTGATCGGCGGCTCCAGCCTCTTCCACGCCAAGAGCTTCTCGTCCAACCTGGTGGAGCAGGTCGTGGAGACCGAGTTCGGCGCCGTCGTGTGCCATTTGGGCACCTGGCAGCCACACGCTTCCACCACCGACAGCAGCAGCAGTGCCGAGCAGCCGCAGGACGAGGCGGCGCCCTCGCTGCAGCTCGTGTTCGTGCAGCGTCACCACGCCGACCCGGACGGCGAGTACCGCCAGCCGCGCCAGATCAACTTCCGCGCCATCGCCATGGCGCTAAAGACGCTACGCTGTGAGGCCGTGGTGGGCATCTACTCGGTCGGCTCCATGACGGCGCAGATCGGCGTGGGCCGCTTCGTGGTGCCCGAGGACTTCTTCAGCCCCTTCGACATCATGCACCTGTCCAAGGACTACGACGCGCACGTGGTGCCCGAGCTCCACCCGAAGCTCAAGACGGCGATCGTGCAGGCGCTGCAAGGCGGTGGCTTCGACCCGCACGACGGCGGCGTCTACGTGCAGACGGCGGGCCCGCGCTTCGAGACCAAGTCCGAGGTGCGCTTCTTCGCGCAGTTCGGCCAGCTCATCGGCATGACGGGCGCCAACGAGGCCGAGCTGCTCAACGAGCTGCGCGTGCCCTTCGCCATGTTCTCCATCGTGGACAACCTGGCCAACGGCATCGGCGACCCGCTCACGCTCGAGGCCTTCAAGGCCACGCAGAAGGCAAACGCCGACCTTATGGAGCGCGCCGTCGTCCACGTGCTGGACGAGCTGACCAGCCGCAAGGTGCTGGCTGCGGTCGCGACCACGCCTTGAAGTGGAAAGATGGTGCTCACGATGCGAAAACGAAAAACTCGGCAGCTCTTGTCGCTGGTAGATCGTCTCTATTGTCCGCCTTCAATAGCCTACAAGGGCCCCCGAAACATATCAAATATATAAGAGTATCGTTCCTCCACGTAGTCTTGTTAACTTAGCAGTACGGTCAATGCCATGAAGTTTCGTCCATCAGTCTTGAAGTTGTTCTTAGGCAGCACACTGGTTATCAAACATTTTTAACCTAAACTTTCTATTGCGATATTTGTCGTTTGGTATACTCAAATCAAACCAAGGTCAAACCAAGATGGCGCAGCAGGACGAGTCGGACGTGGCGTTCATGCGCCTGGCGATCGCAGAGGCACATCGTTCGCAGCCGTCGGAGAACGCCTACTGCGTGGGCTGCGTCGTGGCGCGCGATGGCAAGGTGCTGAGCGCCGGGTTCTCGCGCGAGCTGCCGGGCAACACGCACGCGGAGCAGGTGGCGCTGCACAAGCTCAACTTCGAGGCGCAGGGAGCCACCGTCTACACGACCATGGAGCCCTGCAGCAAGCGCGTGTCTGGCAACGTCCCGTGTGTACAGAGCTGCCTTCGCGCGGGCGTCGCGCGCGTGGTCATCGGTGTCATGGAGCCCAAGACTTTCGTCATCTGCGAGGGGGTAAAACTACTTCAGGACGCGGGCGTGGACGTGAAGCTACTCAAGGGGCTCGAGGCAGACTGCCTAGTACCAAACGCGCATCTTAACCTCGTCTTTTAGTTGAAAGGTGTAGCCCTGAAGGACTGACGAGATAGATGGTTAGAATGAAATTCTCTCAAGTCACATGGGCTAATTTCTCCATCAACGACGGGATGTGAGGACTCTATTCCTTCTCTACAAACTCTCAGGCCATTTTCCAATTTGAAGGCAACACAGCAGAAAACTTTACTACTGACGCTTCTACCGACTATGAAGACTGCTGCCACCATTGCCGCCTTCCTTGCGCTGAGTGTTCTAGTCACCGATGGAGCGCAAGCTTCTTCCAATACACCCGAGCCCCGCCGCCTTCAACAGACTGCCGATGCGCCAGCAACCGAAGATGACGAAGACTGGAACCACCACGACCATCACCACCACCACGTGAAGAAAGTCAAGAAGATCGCCATTCCCGTCCCCGTGGAAGTGCCGCAGTACATCCCTGTCCCGGTCAGTGTTCCGTCGACGGTGGTGGCCAGCTCCAACACTGCTGTGGTTGCGCCTGGAGCACCCGGCGCCCCTGGGGCCCCTGGCGCCCCTGGTGCTCCCGGATCCCCCAATGCACCGGGTGCTGCACCTGCCACTCCTGCCCCGACTACTACGCGCGGACGCCCTGCAGCAACCCCTGCTGCCACGGTACCCGGCAGGGCGAGAGCCACACCAGCACCAACTAGCTTTGCCGGTGCGACTGCGCCTGCAGCTCAACAACCCGGTGCATTGTCGCCGCCAGCAGGCGCAACCGGTCCCAATGCGGGCGGGCCTCCTGGACCCATTGGTGCCTTCGGTGGCAATCCGATGGGCGGCTTCGGCGCTGGCGGTCCTATGACCGGTCCTGGCGGCGGCATTGGCGCTGGCAATCGCATGGACGGCGGCCTTGCTGGAGTTTTTGGGGCTGGGAACCCGATGGGCGGTCGTAGCGGCGGGATGCTTGGCGGTGCTGGAGCTGGAATGAATGGCGGCACATTCAGCGGAAATGCAATGGGCGGGCAGCAGATGGGCTTCGGCGGAGCGCAAGGCGGAAACGCGTTTGGTGGGATCAGTGGCCAAGGTGCACTGGGGAACTTTGGCCAGGTTGGTGCCGGTGGAGCGGGCGCAGGCTTTGGAGGCGGTGCACCGATGGGTGCTGGCAACGGCTTTGGAGGTGGCTTCAACCGCTTCTAAAACAATGAAAGTGTGAAGCAACGAGTCTTCATTCGCAGCTTTGCTGTACTCGACGGCAGAGCGCATTGTTCATGCTTCATGTAGCACCAGGTTAACTACCGCAAGTTTAGGCACAAGAACAATTAACTCAAGAATGAAAAGAAAAGTTTAGCTTACAGTTCATAGCGTTTTGGTTCAGGGCGCCAAGGACGGAAGATGTGCCATCTTGCGCGAAGTGTATATGGTAGCTACGAAAGTTTACCTGTGTGATTCCAATCCACACATGAAAGTTTTGCTGCTACATGGAGATTCACGCGTAGCTCATTGCTCTGGACGAGCGCATGGATTGTGGGCAGATACGGCTTGAAGGTGTTGCAGCCTGCGTTCAATTTAGATGGATGCGGCCTATTCCCAGCAACGCCGCCGCCCAAAACACACTGGTATGGAAAACATATTGTTTCGGGCAACTTCTGTCGGCTCCTGATAGTTTACAGCTTGACGCAGAAGTAGACGCCCGACGTATCGTCTTCTTTTTAAGTTTTCATCAATCTCTCGCAATCACAGCAGGCATGCTTGCACGCACGACCTGATGCTGCCGCTTACTTGGGCTGGTGCACGCGGCCCATGCGTGTGGGCTTCTGTCGTCGGCCCTCGAACGATCGCTTGGGCGGCTGGCGCTGGCGGAAGCTGTCCTTCTTTCGCAGGCCCTGCGGCCGCTCCTCCTCGTCGTTGACCGCGCGCTCGTGGTACTCCTCGTGGTGCATGCGCTTCTGCTCGAGCACCTTGACGGTCTCGCGCAGATGCATCGAGTTCTCCACGTCGTGGATGAGGTGGTTGACGCGCTCCATCTCCTCCAGGTGGTGGCGCTCCTTGGCCGGCAGCTTCCACGCGCTGAGCGAGTCCGCGTGCTCGAACTCCTGCAGCAGCACGAAGCCGTCGGCGCCCGGCTCGGCCGCCACGGGCATGTTGTAGTGGAAGCGGTTGTTCTTGGGGCTCCAGCGCAGGCGCGGGATCGAGCCCATCAGCACGCTGTCGCTGTCGACCATCATGGACATCGTTGCCATCGTGCGCGGAGGGCTCTTGCTCTAGCTGAGGCTGAGGCTGCTTGGGGTGTTGTTGGCTTGTTGGGGAGTGAGGACGCGCAGATCAAGAGGCGCGACTTCAACATCGAGGGGATGGGCCTTCGCGCTGATTGGCTGCGCTTTTAGCTGCCTCGCCATAGAAACGGGACGGTCTTATTTTATCTTTCGCATTGTTTGGTCCAAAGCCTAACTACTCGGGCTTTGTAAGGAAAAAGGGTATTATAAAAGGGTATCATTCATGGTTTAGGAGCCGCTGGAGGGCAGAGTGATGGTAGAATGGCCAGCTTCAACTTTGGCGCGGGCGTTGCAGTGCTGACCGCTGGAGGAATGTGCCGCAGCAGTGGAGCGCTGCGTGAGACGTTGAGCGGGGCGGCCACGACGAATTGGGTCTTGGTGGCCACCTGGTGCCACCCGCGCGCGGCCGCGAGCTTGGCACCACCGCCGATCGTGAGCTTCTGGGGCGGGGTCTTCAGTAGACTGCGGTCGAGTTTGCCGCAGGACTCTTGAGCGCCTTGGCCCGTGATTGGGCGTGCAGTGATATCGTTTGAGTCCGTCAGGAAGGTCGAGACATCGGTGTGGATCATCAAGTCCGAGTCAGAGTAGCGCGAGCTGCAGCCCGTCATTGGCCGGGCATTAGTAGCTCCAAACTGGTCTGCTGGATCTACAATGCCCAGCTGAGCCTGCATCTCTCGTCGGATCTCAATCCAATCGTCTGGCTGCTGAGGTGGCGCTGCGTACGCAGCTCGCGGTTTCCGAGTCTTCAGCTCTTTGAGAGACGAAGATCTGTCGAGCGAATCCCCACCTAGAACACTGTACGGAGCTGGTTGCTTCACGGGACTCCAGAGACCCATCGGAGTAAGGCGCTTCTGCTGGAACAAGCTGGCTGCGCAGTAATTTTGCGCCGAAATGTGCTCAGGCGACGTGAGTACGTAGTTGGCGTCGAGTGTGTCGTTGGAGCTGAAGATCTCAATTGCCTTCGTCTGGCTGGTCAATGATGTAGAGTTGCTTTGCTCCTGATCCAGGTCTTGCAGCACCTGACTCGTCACGAAATGGTTAGGGAACCCCTGGTTGCGAGCTGCGCCGTGCCGATGGAACGCCTCACTGTCGCGGTGAAGTTTGCCGATTCTTGTGCTGTTCATTGCGGTACCTTCGGCCAGAGAGTGTTGAGCACTTGTAAATAACTCTCCAGATTGCTGCTTGGTGAGGTATTTGACACGCCACACGGTGCTGGAGATCCGTGACATTTGCTCGGCCGAAATTGTGATCGTCCGAGACGCGTCCGTGGGCAGCGCTCCTACGACAAACAGTCCATCGGCAGACAAAAACTGAATCCGCACGAACTGCTTCAGATAGACTTCCACCCAATCTCCTGGTTTTGGCTTTCTGCTGGTTGCGCTACCCGTTGCTCTCGCTTGATCCAAACTTACATCGTTCAGGCGGACGTTGGGGTCTTCTCCAGGTAGCGCAGCTGACTTGCTGTGCATTTCAGTATTTTGCACAATCCTGTTTCGTTTCCACACCTTTTGCGAGGAGTGGTCCAGTACCGGGGATTTAGTCGGTCTTGGCACCACGACTTCATGCCCAGTAGCAGAGCTGGACGGTGCAGATTCGGCAGCACGAATAAGTGGCATCATCTCACGGATCACCGCTTCGCGTTTGCCTTTCCCCTTGAAGCCCACAACGTGTGGATCGGGGAAAGAGGCAACATTGGCGAGAAGTTTAATAGCTCGACGACACCGCAATGCTGTGGCTTGCAGTTTTGAGTCATCGACAGCATTCGTAGTAGCTCCTTTCGAGCTGAGAAGAGTTTCAAACAGCGGCGGGATAGCAGCCAACATCTCGCTTTCGTCTTGAAATTGTTGCGTTGCAGCTTCTGGTCGTAAATTTTCTCGTATTGCTCGTTCTTCTTCACGTGAAAACTGCCGAGCGAGAGCAATAAGCGCTACCATTGCGTACGTGGGAAGATTGGCAGTATCTCGGCTGGCATCTGACGGGAAATGTGGACTGTCGAGCTGGCGTATTGTCAATGCTTCTGACAACAGTACTTGAGGATAGCGAAACTCGAGGAATGTAGCAATAAGGACGATCACTTCGAGTCTTGTACGTCGCGGGAGTGCTAGAATCTCGTCCATCCAGATCTTTGGCATTAATCGCGCGTTTGGAGCATGTCGAGAAGGCGCAAAGTGACTGTGGGTATTGTGGATGGCGCTTTCAGCATTGTGGAATGAAACCACTGCCTGAAGTCTCCTAAGATCCGGGAGTTCTTCTGGTGGAGATATCTTGTGAGCTATATCGATCAAGTTTGCACTGCAGTTCAATTCAACTGAGTTATTCGCAGTGGCTTCAGATTCCACCCACACATCCGACGCCGAGCCAAACTTGCTTCCCTTTGCAACTGATCTCTTGGAAAGTTCGAGTAGCGCAGTAACAAACTCGTCGTATTCCTCAACCGCTTGTCTTCTCTCAGCTGTCGAGATGAAGTGACCATCCAAAACCCACGCATTTGGTAGCAGCGCCACCACCTTCTTTCGATACTCATCAACCGTGTTGTCTTTGAACAGAGCGGCGTTCCCAACCAAGCGCACCTCCAGCAAATGCACGTCTCGAATACACACCAAATCTTCAAAGGAAATTCGATTTCGCTCAAGATGCACAAAGCCCAATGCCCGAAAAGACGCTAGCGGGTGGAGGTTCTTAAGCAGGTTTCCATTGAAATCAATTCGCCACAGCTTCCGCAGCTCGATAATGCCTTCGATGTCTTTAATTTGGTTGCTGTCCGAGTAGAGAGATCGAAGGCTTTTACACAGTTCTAGATGCTTGATGCACTCGATGTCTGAGTCGGACAGGTGCAGCGCCAGAAGATCGGGCAATGGTGCCTTGGCCCGGGCGCGGATGAACGCTGCGTCCGGTGACCTCATTCCACCTTCCTCATGCGGTCGAAATTGAGGTATTTTTGAGCGTTGAAAGCAGCGCACAACTTACAGTTAATTTACCCGGGACCTATTCTCGGCCATTCTGCTGCCAATTCAGATGTTCGGTTTTTGACTTCAAATTGCAGTGAAAGCGTAGCGCTACTGGCTTTGGAGCCGGCCATTCATTTCTTGATGTTGAGTATTATAGTAGCCATACTAACCGGAGAAGTTGAATGCATCGACGCTCTGTCCTTTGCGGGGAATGACAGTTTGGGGGAGGCGATGCGTTTTTCTCCGAGTGGTTGAGATGCTGGCAGATCGGGTTGAGGCCATGCCTAGTTGGGTGCTGGCGATACGACTCAGTTGCTCCATCGATTGCTCAGTAGTAGCACCATCATCCGTTGGCTGAAAGGCGACTTTGCCTTGCTTGATCTTCTTCTTGCCATGCTTTTCGTTGCCCCCGAGAGGATGATCGTGTTGCTGGTTGGTTTTCAGTGCAAAACTGTGGCTCCACATTTCGTCGTAGTTGATCGAGGGGTTCTGCTCTCTGTCGGGAAAGATCGCTGTTGGTATCACGTGCGGGGAAAATACTGGTTGACTGTGTGCACGAATCATGGACGACAGTGCGGTGGCTGCAGTAGGTGCAGTCTTGACCCGCTGCTCATCCATTCTTCGGTTGGCCTCGCGTTCGGTGGGTTCCATGTATCTAGACTTCCACTTGTTGCAGCGTTTCTACGAAAGTTGAGAAAAGGAAATGCGGGTGCGTTAGGTGATCACTACAAAGCACGCTAGTGATGACAGCGAATATATACCTGTGTGAGTTCGTGGAGTTTTTGAAGGTGCTGGTTGTCGTGACGAAGGTCTTCGATGACTTTGTTCGTATGCTCTTTCCACTCTTGTTCCTCTTTACTCACATCTTCCTTCAGTTTATCGATTGTTCGAGCAGCAGTTAGATGCATCTTCTTCATCGTGGCCACCTCTCGCAGTCGAAGGTGGCTTTCCTGCTCCAGAATCTCGTTCTCTACTTTCTGCGAGTACGATATCAATACGAACACAACTTCCGTCAATAACATTTAACGCCGACGAGGAAAGATACTAAAAGCGTACCATTCTCTGGAAATGCTTTGCCTGCTGCGTGAACCGGTGCATCAAATTGTCCACGCCGATGCTCTGTAATTGTAGTTCGTCCTTCAACTTGGCATTTGCCACCAGTGCGTTCTACATAGACACAACTCAATGTAGGTCAAAGGATGGATAAAGAGAAAAATCGCAAGAACGTCCGCCTAGCGTACTTTGCTTTCTTCCGACATGGCATTGAATGCCTTCTTGAGGTAGTCTGCATCAAGCTCTTGAAGGGCTTTGCGGAACGTCTACACAAATCAAAAGCTTAGATAGAGTATACGTATCGCAGAAAGCTGTCTATGGCTGACCTTTTCCAGCGCCATTTTGTGGTTGAACATGTCGAGCCGCACTTTGTGAATTTCCTCGGCATGAGTCTTGTTCTCTTGCTCCATCTCTTGCATCAGCTCTTCCACGCGATCACGCAGCTTGACATTCGCAGCTTCTAGCACATCATAGGCTTCTACATGCAGCTCTAGCTGGCAAACCTGACGACGCAGTACGTCGATCTCATGCTCAGCTTGCTGTTTCTGCGTCGCGTGTTCGTCTTCCAGCAGCCGAAGTGTTTCCTGGTGTTTTTCGGCCTCCCGCTGCAGCAAATTCTCCATGGCGTTGATCTGGTCCTGCTTACTTTTGTTGTCGCGGGTCATACGCTCGATGATCTTGGCCTCCTCGCGTAGTTGGGCCTCCGCCTCCTCAACACGCTTACGAAGCTCGTCCGTGCAAACGAAAAAGAACCAAGCACGGTCAAGGCATCTAACGTTCCAGATATCAATCGATAAACTATACACAGATGAATATTCAGCAGTGGTGAAAGGATATTCATTCGTCGCGATGGCAGCATTCGTGTTCGCTGCCGAGGCTCCAGCCTTCTTGGTTCTGTATCAGTGGAAGCAATTTGTGGGGTGCCAGTCAATTAAACCAGCAGATACAACGAAGGCCACCGCGCTCGCATGCACGCACTTCTTCTTGGGCCCCATTGCAGCTGCAGGCCAAGACAGACGGCACTAGCCTAGCCTGGCCCCAAATAACTAACCGTTTCATTCCTTTTTGCACAGCTAAGGTACAGGTACTCAATTCATTGTCAAACTGCTTTAGCGAGACCACACCGTTTAGATATTTTTTTCTTTAGATAATACTTTTGGCGGGCCTCTGAACACTGCGTTTCTGTCTTCGCTTGATCTGCGGGAATTGAACTAACGTTACACTTACTTTTTCTACATGCCTCGGGCGCCAGCCGCACAACTTTTACAGCTCGGTGTGGCTTCGTGTTGGAGCCCTGCTCACAATGTCGCGAGACATGGGTTCGCTGCGGCTTTCTGTGGCGGGCACGAATATTTGCTTCGTTTCGACGGACGATAATGGTGGCAAAGCTCGCTGCAACATGCACATGCACCAAAGTCGCCAAGCAGTGCGAACCGAAAAGTTTCACTGGTCCATTCGCCTGCAAACGCTAAATATTCCGCCTCTCGTCAAATCGAGGCCGATTAATGGTGCGTACAGTGATCAGCGGAAGTGTCTCCCCCTTCACCATCCGGTTGTGTGCCCAGCCTCAGACCAGTGCCCGCAGCCCTGGACATTCGCAGATCTGCCGGCTTGGTGTCCGTACTCTCGACTTTACGTGCAGGAAATCCACCGAACCATTTATTAGGATCATGCGCGCTCCGATGAAGCTGGCGCTTGTGATGGCCGTGGCCTCGGCTGCTGTATCGACCTCGGCAGCGTTCTCCTTCCAGGACTCGAAAGTCGCCGGCGAGAGCGACTCCGTCGGAGTCGTCATGCCTGCCGATGTGTCACTCGAGAACAAGTCGGTGACCAGCAAGAAGGGTCTTGAGACGGCGGCCACCCCCGCTCCGACGTTCGGCGAGGGCGGCACCCAAACGGTGGAGCAAACGGAGACGATCTCCAAGGCGGACACCGCGCTGGAAAACACGGCGGTGACCAGCAAGAAGGGGCTCAACACGGCTGCGACGCCAGCGCCGACCTTTGCAGACGACACTTCCACCGAGACTGTGGAGCAAACGGAAACCAACCCGGACGCGTACACGGCCGACTCGGTGCAGCAGACCGACACGACACCGGCAACAGCGCCAGCGGCTACCACGCCCGTCGCTGAGGAGACTCCGGCGACGCCCGCGGTCAAGGAAACGCCTGCACCTGTCGCTCCAGCGGCCGAGGTGACCCCGGCTCCGAGCACGCCGACAAGCGAAGAAACCACGCCGACAAGCGAAGAAACTACGCCTGTCAAGACCCCGTGCCCATCGCTGCCGCAAGCCACTCCGGCCGCTAGAGGAACTACTGACGAAACAACAGAGACCACGACAGATGCGTCGACCGACACGTCGACGGAAACCTCGGTGGATGATTCTGTGACCCCCGAGCCAACCATTCCGACAGGTGACGATGAGACGGAGGAGTCTACCACGACGGACACCACCACGACCGACACGTCGACGGAAAGCTCGGTGGATGAGTCTGTGACCCCCGAGCCAACCATTCCGACAGGCGACGATGAGACCGAGGAGACTGGCACGACGGAAGATCAGGGCAGCGTTGATGAGACGGAGGAATCTAGCACAACGGAAGACCAAGGCGGCGACGTGACCACCAGTACTGGCAGCGGCAAAACACCGTGCACTCTGCCTCCTATCGCAGGCTCGTCGTCTTCAGCAACTTCCATTGACGATGAAGATGGATCGACGTCCTCGGCAAGGACCCCGTGCCCCACGCTGCCGCAGCCGGACGACAACAGCACCAAGACTCCGTGCCCGTCGCTCCCGCAGCCCAAG
The DNA here is from genome assembly GCF_000149755.1 of Phytophthora sojae. Taxonomy (NCBI): domain Eukaryota; phylum Oomycota; class Peronosporomycetes; order Peronosporales; family Peronosporaceae; genus Phytophthora; species Phytophthora sojae. The sequence continues at coordinate 11,514,020 of NW_009258115.1, forward strand.
ACGCCGTGCCCGTCATTGCCGCAGCCGAAGGATCCGTCCGCCAGCGCTGCGGACAATCCTGTTCAAAAGCAGCAGAGCTCGGACAGTGCAGCCGTGCAGAGCTCCGATGCCGCCGGCCGCATCGCGCCCGCCATGACAGCGGTGGCCGTCTCGGCCGTCTACCTGCTCCTATAGAGCTGCTATCCGGTCAGCGACTCACTAACTAGAAGTCTCGTGCCGTCCATGTATGTGCGTCAATTGTTCCGAGATTTCATGACTGCAGACAGAAGTGCAGTAGAGCTCGTCGATGCAGGAAGAGAGATCGCCGGCGCCATTTAAAGCTAATCAACCATTCTTGTCCCTACGTCGTCGGCGCGGCGAGGCCGGGCTGAGGTTCAGACCGATCAGCTTCTGCATCACCATCCTAGGATATTGTTGCGTCCTCAAGCGGTGTTGCCAACACTTTTGCGGGTCACGGTCTCCGTTTCACAAAGTTGAAGGCGCTCCACAGTCCGACACTCACAAGTTGCGGTTTTCGGTCTTAGGATCAAAGTTGTCATAGCCGGTGACCTCTGGCTGAGCATCCACCGAGACATAAAGCGCAATGCACCATTGTTTCTCGTCAACAGAACGTGGCAAAACGCTCTCGAGGTGGGAGTGTTGGCGGTGGTGCAGTGCGGGACATTCATCACCAGGCCTCCCTAATTGGGGGAAATGGGGACCATTTCCCCCACTATACCCCTGTTAAGACCCGTTCCCATCCCCCACAAAAATACTATGGTTCTGAGGTGAATTCATGTTGGCAAGCTATTTTCAGATAATTATGTGGCTTGATAAGCATCGAGCTCACTCAGACCCCAAACAAACAGGAACATACCCAGGTGGAAGCGTGGATCTCCGGTAATGGGTCGACCCCCAAACCATCCCCACTCATCACAAATATTGTCAAATTTCCGTAATTGGTGGTATTGGCAAGTAGCATTTAAGCCCAAACGGACGGCGAGCTGACCGCGAACTGGAAGAGGCCGTTGGTCTGTAGGCGATGCTACAGAAGAATGCAAGTTTAGGAGCAGTTTTATCATAGGCTATGTTATTGCCGCTTGCAAATGCTTTGCCCTCTAAAATAGACCTCTAAAATAGACCACGCCAGTCTCTTAATATGAGTGGACACGAGATAGGCGAGGGCTGCTTTAGCTTTGTGCTTTGGTGGAGGCCGCTTTTAGGCCCAGAAACTCGGTTTGGCCTGTCTAGAATGGCATTTCTGCGTTTCCAAGCCGCAGAAAAGCGTTTTGGTCGGGAAAGCAGAGCCTCAAGCTGGCGATATATATAATCGGACCTAGGTATTAATTAAGAGCTGACTGGATTAAAACCGAGATTATTAACGAGATAATATGCATGCGTTGGCCAAAATATCTGCAAACGGCAATAATAAATTACATACTTAATTTAAGTAAACAGGTGCCAATATAAATATGTAAGCCCTACCGATCAAGCAAAGTTACAGAGCTAGTCAAAACTTTTATCACGATTAGTGATATATAATTCTTTCGCAGACATTCGTTTCTAGCTAATTCGTATGCGGATGAACCGTAACACTTTGAATATCGTAGGTTGAATCCAAATTAGCACCGGCTATGCCAATCCCTAAGATATTTATCTTACTTTCACTATCGTCCCCCACCATACCCATTTTAAATCCTCAAGTCGTCCCCCTATTAATCTAATTGGGGGAATGCAGGATTTCCCCCAATTAGGGAGGCCTGTTCATCACGACACCACCGTCATGTTATCAGTTACGCGTTAAATAGAACACCCACCACTGGTTACCAGCCCACCAGACAGTGTCTGGCAGTCTGCCTGGTGTCTGCCAGTGGCAGACACAGCGACTTTCGCCCGCCAGCTGCTTTCGCGCTTCCCAGTTTCCACTGCCTTTGTGAATGCAACAGGTGCCCGACCACACGGATGTCTGGCGCCACGCCCGCCCCGCCCCAGCGGCGGGGCTGCCCACTCGACAATCTCCGCAGCGGAGCTGACTGACTTGACGCCGCACAGGACCGTATCAAGCAGCGGAGAATGCGCGTGACGAAGCTCGCGATGATCCTGACGACCTGCGTGGTGCTGTCAGCGAGCGTTGGCGCCGTGGACACCAACTCCATCACCTTCGGCAACACGGATCTGTCGGCCGCTGGGAATGCCGGCGTGGTGGCGTCCGACGCCGACACAGGCAAGACACCGTGTCCATCGCTACCGCAGACCACAAGCGCGGCCGGTTCCACGACGACGGACATCGCCACAGACGCCCCAGCAGCGACGGAGCCTCCAGTAGCGACAGAAGCTCCGGCGGCCCCAGCTGTGCCGGACGCAACGACGGCTGCGCCTGCTACTGCGACGCCAGCAAAAACACCATGTCCGTCATTGCCGCAGCCTGCGCTCTCCAGCAGCTCCAGCGGCGAAACAGAATACAGCAGCGGCAGCAGCAGTGCGACCGGCAAGAGCCCGTGTCCGTCATTGCAGACGGCATCAACTTCGTCGGATGGGTCGGTGTCGGCGCCTTGCCCTTCATTGAAGACCGCGACGGTAGCTCCATGCCCGTCACTCCCGACTGCCTCCAAGTCCTCGTCCGAAGACCCTAGCGGTAGCGGCACAAGTGGAGCAGCAGAGGTAGCCATCTCCAGCCTGGCGGTGGTCGCCGTGTCGGTTTCGGCTTTGCTACTGCTATAGAAGTCTAGTTGGAAAGGTGTTTTGTTGGTGTTTGCTGGTCGTTGTTAAGTATGCGTAAATTGAATCGAGGTTGCCGCGAAGAGCTCCGAACTTCCTAGAAAAGAGTGAGAAGAAGAGCGGTGCCGATTAATATAAGACCATGCGTTTCCTCTTCAACCAAGGACGGCAATTTTACGAGTCTGTGTTGCTCCACGTAAGATACCTTCGGCACGAGCTGTAGAGGCAACGCAAGCAGTGCTCGGGATGAGCCTGTCAAGGGTACTTTACATGGGTTAAGCCGGAATGACTCGCTAATAGCGACCCCCGGAAAATAACGACTCGCTATTTTCCGAGGGTCCGGCATAGGCCGCTGCCGGCTGAACCCCAGTTGACAACATGTTCACACACACGATACTGCGCAGCCAATTATTAAAATTAGCCAATTATTAAAATAATTGGCTGCGCAGTATCGTGTGTGGCGAATGAACCATAATGAACCATAAGTTATATTTTAATATGTAATATGATCACACACACGATACTGCGCAGCCAATTATTAAAATAATTATTAAACTTATAATAATTTTATTATTTTAATAATAATCACGATACTGCGCAGCCAATTATTAAAATAATTATAATAATAATAATAATTTTATTATTTTAATAATTGGCTGCGCAGTATCGTGTGTGAACATATTACATATTAAAATATAACTTATGGTTCATTATGGTTATTAAAATTATAATAATTATTAAAATAATTGGCTGCGCAGTATCGTGTGTGAACATATTACATATTAAAATATAACTTATGGTTCATTATGGTTCATTCGCCAAAGCACGATACAGTAATTTGCCTTAATAGCGCAATGGCTACATTTATACATTCTCTTAGATAATTGCATAGGAGAGGCTAGCTGAACTCTCATTGGCTGGATTTGGGGTGTGTACAGATACTCGTTTCAGCAGGGTATTCGATGCCACGACTTCGCTATTGAGGCAAATTACTGTAGTTCTTCTGTGCGAGGTGAAATGCTGCTGTTCTTCCACCTGAAACATCACTGAACTGCACAAACATGACGAGTACAATTGAGGTGGGGTATGCGCGAATATTCATCTGCTCAACCCTAGTAGTAGTAGGCAGGCTTGTTCAAAGTAGCACGGCAGATACCACGGCAGGTACCCAGCTCGCTCGCAAGGCTACTTTCTGGTGGGTGCAGCATTTCAGTGTGATCAATCAGCCGGCATTTTACATGTATTTTTTGTACGAATGCTGGAAACCAGCCGCTGTCGAGGACCATTTTCTCTAACTGAAAAAGAACGGTTAACGTGATACATGGTTAAAAGAATTGAAATCATAACACCCGCTGTTATTTGCGCATTTCTACGGCACCGACATGCTCTAGCGGCCGAAGCGAGCGATGGCGGCGGCGTACAAGGCGAGCGAGAAGCGCTGGAAGCGCGCGACGGACGAGGATCTCCGGAACGACGAGGCGCTGGTGGACCCGCGCAACCTCAGCAAGGAGCAGCAGGCGAAAGTGCAGCGCGTAGGCTCCTGGAAGTGGGGTCCGGAGGACAAAGAGCGACCGGTATTGGCCTTTGACGATTTTGTGGCCTCGCACCGCGGGTTTTATGTCATCCCCAATGCCATCGACACCAAGACGCAGCTGCAATTCGCTCACGCCTGCCTGTACGCGACGATCATTGCGTGCACTGAGTTTTGACCGCTGCGAGTGCGGGTGCTGACCGCTAATGCTGGTCGTCATCTTTCATGGCTGCAGGACCGAGTTTACGGAGGAGCCGCATGTTACCAACATGCACCTGCAAAACCAGCAAGAGACAGACATTTGGCGCAAGGCGCGCGGGTCGCACCCGAAGGATCCTGCGGCGTCTCCGCTGCTCTCGAAGTTGTGCTGGGCGGCGTCGGGCTACCACTACGACTGGACCGCGCGGAAATACTATAGGCACAGCTTCTCCGCCGTGCCCGAGTTGCTGCAGCAGCTTGGCTCCCGCTGCGCTGCTGCGTGCGGTATGTCGCTGTCGGCCGAGGCTGTGATCGTTAACTTCTACAAGAGTAAGTCGTCCATGGGCGGCCATCTGGACGACGTCGAGTACACGATGGATCATCCGGTGGTGTCGCTCTCGCTCGGCAGTCGCTGCGTGTTCCTCATGGGTGGGCACACCAAGGACGAGCTACCGCTGGAGATCCTGCTGCGCAGTGGCGACATCGCTATTATGGGTGGAGAGTCTAGGACGTGCTACCACGGAGTCGCCCGCGTGCTGCCCACCCCGTTTGACGTGCCTAGCGACGACTTCGACGCCCTTCTGCAGAGCGAGGACGACCGGGAGGAATACGAGGCTGTGCGCACGTATTTGAGCACCCAACGCATTAACATCAACGTGCGGCAGGTGTACCCAGTGGAGCCTGCGTCCACCGATTAACTGGTGTAATAGAGACCCTTTTGCAGATGACGAAATAACGCCCAACTCATCTGGAAGCGGTGCATAGCACAGCAGAGAGTACAGTAAGCACCACCGACTCATACAATACCGCCTCCTTGAGCTGGCAACTGTAGAAGATCGCTGCAACCAAAGCCAATTTCAGCAAAGGGTTCAGCGCTTATCCCGACCGAATGGAAAACCTCCACGTTCATCGCGCTGTAGTATCGGCTGAAGTCCGGTCGCAGCGTGTGCCATGTGAGGTGGCGACTGGAAAGATGAGAGGAGACCAGTTAATTGAGCGCCGTCTGTTGATCCAGCCTCGGCTCAGCTTGACAACGTCCCCATCGGCTCAGCGCGGCACCGCACGATTGGAAGACGACTGTGGTCGCGAAATCCCTTAGCTGGAGGTCTGTATCCAACCCGGAGCATTCGCGCTTGACCACGTTGACCACGTTGAAGAGTGTAAATGGGTACATTGTGCCGCACTGCATCTCTATGCGGCGCGCCGCTGCAACGAAATCGTCACTGGGACAGCTCGCGTCTTTGAGACTGCTGGTCAATATGGCGCGGCAAGTTGTCCCCTTTGCAAACCGCAGTGTTTAATGGCACAGATGCATACCTGCCCTTCAGGCGGCAATAGGTGCCGCTGCATACCCACGCAGAGCTCAGGCCCTCTTCGCACGCCCAGCTCGTCCCATCTCAGGGGTTCGTAACCGCAGATTGACGCTCGCAAGCAAAGCCAAGCACTGCCCCGTTTGGCTGCGATCCTCTTGGGCCGCAGCCGCGGTGTCGTTGGAAAATATGACACTCATGTGTTCAGTGAGTCAGGGGCCTGTCGAGCTAAACTTAAAGCCATTTTAGCTTTTAACTCGCTTTTCGAAAAGTTATCATGATTTTCAATTCTGACGAAATATGGTGCTTATCAAGCTAAAGATCCGATACGGTGGGTCTAATAGTACCACCTTCCGTCATATTATTTTGCGTAAATTACAAAACCATCCTCCTGCGAACGAAACGGTATGGCGCGCGTCTCTTGTCGCCGCTAGGTCTCCACAAATGCATCGCCTCATAAAACCTTTTGCCCCGCACCCCGCATCCGAGAGTTCCCGCCACGACACGCGCCGATGGCCCAGCAGCCCACTCCCACGGATGAAGCCGCGCGCCTCGAGCGCCGGCGCAAGCAGTGCCGCGTGAGCCAGCGCCGCTACCGCGACAAGAAGGGCTCGACCGAGTACAACCTCAAGCTGGATGTCAACAGCCTGCGCGAGAGCGTGCAGTCGCTCAAGGGCCTGCGCGAGCTGCTGGAGACCAAGCTCTGGAGCTCCAAGCTCGCGCAGAACGCGGCCGTGCTCAAGGCCGTGGAGCAGTACAACGTTGTGTTTGAGCAGGGGCTGCACAACCCTGAGGCTGGCGGTGACAACGTGCGCAAGTGTTTCCAGATGCAGCTGGGCTTCCTCGGCGCGTTCCTGGACCCAAACGTGCAGTTCGGGGACGCGCACGGACTCCGAGACGTGCTCGAGCAGTGGCACCGCTACACGCAGTTCCACGCGTGGATCGAGACGGCGTTCGTCTCGGCGGAGGTCTTCGGCTCCGACGACTCCCCCGTCGTCGTGGCGCAGGGCACGCTCACCGTACAGATCAACCGCATGACGCTGGAGAAGATCTACCCGCGCGCTCTAGACAACGCCGAGCTCGTGTCCACGCTGCTCGATCACGTCATCGAATACCGGACGACTACCACCTTTTCGTTCAACGAGCGCGCGCAGGTTGAGCGGCTGGACTGGGACGTGGACTTCCTCGGCGGGCTCAGCAATCTACTCGGCAGCGCTATCGACGCGTCGCATGTGCTGCAAGGCGCGTTGCTCACAGAGGGCTCCAAGCTGAGCGCAAGCGTCGAGGACGACACGGCGGATGGTCGGCGGCAGCGAGGCATGGTGGATCGCGAGCTCGAGCGGGCCGGGCTGGACGACTCGTCGCGCCTGGACCCGGATTTTATCATGAGCTGATAGCGAGGCTATGGATAGGAGTCGGCGGGTTGGAGAGCCCGCACAACCTGTTACCAGTAGTAAGTATTGACGTGCTGTTCAAAACGGCGCTGGACTGAGAGCGCTTCCGAGTGCTGGAGCACAGCGCCCCAATAATATAAGTGTTAGCTCGATTCGCTTTGACGGAGGACAATGTAATTCATGCTTGGATCTTTTGCTGAACGCCATCCGCTATAAACGCGCGTCGCTTCAACCGCTTCAACGTGGGGCTGAAGCTGATGGAAGCCGGCTGAAGCCGATCCACGGTGACCATCCATGCATGCTCACGCGGCTTGAGCACGCCACACTGCTAAGCTGGGCCACCGCGAAGCTCCTTGACAGATTAGCGCAGGGCTGACCTGGCTTGCGCCTCCGGAGTGAAAACAAAATGGCCTCCATGAAGATAGAAGAATACATGGAGATGAATTTGCCTACACTGAGCTGCACCGAGCAGAAGCCAAGCTAGACTAACTACGACATGATGTAGGACAAACCGAGCCTGGTGTTGCCGTCGTCAAAGTCGACCGGCGCGACCTGGCCAAGCTTGCAGCAGTCGGAGATGAGCGCGCGCTGCATCACGCGCGACGTGGCGTAGGTGCTGCCCAGGCGCTGGTTGATCCCGGCGATGAAGTCGACGTCGAGGTCCTGGCGCTCCACTTGCGAGCGTGAGTTAAACACGTAGGTGGTGGACGTCGGGTACTCGATCTCGCGGCTCAGCAGCACCTGCACCAGCTCCTCGTTCGCGAGGATGTGCGGGAACATGTTTTCGATAGAGCCGCGGTTCAGGCGGACGGCGAGGATGCCCTTGGCCACGACGATGGGCGCGACCTCGGTGCCACAGACCTCGGACGACAGCAGACGCACGGACAGGTTGGCGTGGAACTGCGTGTACAGATGCCACTGGTCGATCACGCCCGCGACGCCCCGGGAGTCGCCGAACTCGACGTCCTTGTCCATGAAGGCCTTGACGAAGGCCACTTGCATGTCGAAGCACTTCTGCACGCGGTCGCCGCCCGCCTCGGGGTTGTGCAGCCCGTGCGCGAAGACGGTGTAGTACTGCTCCACGGCCTTGAGCACGGCCGCGTTCTGCGCGAGCTTGGAGCTCCAGAGCTTGGTCTCCAGCAGCTCGCGCATGCCCTGCAGTCGCTGCACGTGTTCGCGCAGGTTGTTGACGTCCAGCTTGAGGTTGTACTCGGCCGAGCCCTTCTTGTCCCTGTAGCGCCGCTGGCTCACGCGGCACTGGCGGCGTCGGCGCTCTCGGCGGCGCTGCGCCTCCTCCTCTGGCGTCAGCACTTCGGGCTTGTCTTGCATGTGTAGCAGCGCCTCCGCCGCGGCGTTGGGCAGGAAGGCGGTGTGCTGGTAGGTCTCCATTGTGTCTGTGGGGCAACGGTCGCGCGCGGGTTATTTCGATCGGCGGTGCCAGCCGCAAATGATGAACTCAGGGCTGGGCTGAGCGCGGCCGTAGCGAGGGAGGCAGGCACGTGGCAACGGTTGCCCAGAGGGGGCGAGGAACGGGAGCGTCGAAGCCCGGAACGGTCCGCTCGCAAAGCGCATGTAACATCCACCAGCCCTCAACTTGAGTCGCGACGTCCGCGCCTCAAAGACACGCGAGACGCTGGAAACAAAATTCACGGGCGTTGAGCCTCTCGCAATGGGATCCATCGGCCGGAATTTGCATGCGCTCGGCTCCTTTTTGCGGTGCCACGTCGATTTGCAAGCAAGCGCGACGTCCTGAGGACGTTGCTCGCCGACTCAGGATACCTCCTGCGGCCCGAAATACCGGCAGGGCGACGAGGGGAACGCCTCGTTGCTACTGTGGCATTTGCTCACAAGGTTTCCTCCCGCACTGTCACGCGACTTCACATCGAGCTCACCCCATGGGGGATTTCCTAACGAATGCCTCTGATTTTTTATTGTAGGATAAGGAAGCTTTCTCCCAACTTGGCATTCCTTGCGCTTCTCTGTCATTGCATCTATCCAATCAGGACAAGTTCTTCAATGAATTTAGCCAATCACGATCGATTCGTGTGTATCCCAACATTTTCCCAATTATTTTGGGAATTTACAGTCTTGCTAGAATAATATCCAATACAAAAGTTTAGTGTAATTGTTGCATTACTCATATTTGACCGCAAATTCCCAATACAAATCATGATTGTATCGTTGGTGGCTGTGACTCGTCTGCTTTCTCTCCTCTCCCATTTGAAAAGATGCAGCGAGCGCCGAGAGGGCTTGACATCCCGCAAGGGACAGCAGGGCAGGAGGCAGCGGCGATGAAGTGCTTCAGCGAATTCTTAGCTCTTGCTAACATGAATGAGGAGTCAATTGCTAGTATTGCGAAGTCGCTGTCTATTCCTGATGCTCTACCAAGTCAAAACTTTTACTCTTTGCTAACCGCCTTCTCCATTTTCTTGCAAACTAAGCCAAGTGCTCGAGGAGGCCGTCTTGCTAAGGCTACTGCTGTGGGCTATATGTCCCAAGTTGTGAACCTGCTCCGAGAGCGGTACCCTCTGTACTTGTCAGACAGCAAGCGAATTGCGAAAATACGCGACAAAATGGGTTCAACTATTGAGGAGCGAAATTTGCTAGCTGGCGTGCAGACTGGTGAAGCTCCAGGCTGCACGCTCGGCGACTTGCGTGTTCTGGTGCAGGAAACTGCGATTAAGGGGGTTGGCTCAGGTTATAAGAGCTTACATGACGCTGCTGTACTAACGTTAATGCGGCACACGTTTGGTCGAGCGATCGATACCTGTTTTGCTAGGAAGAGCCAGCTATCTATGGCGGCATCGGGGGAGCTCTTTCTGCATCTAGCTCGAATCAAGACTTCGGTGGTTCAAGGCATCTCAATTTACAAGGCCGCGACTCACTGGGAGCAGTGTATGCTGCACGGCCTCGGAATGCTGTTCGTCGGAGCGTCGGAGCCTTCCAGCTATGTGTTCCCGCTAGTGCCGCACGCGGCGGCATCGGATTTGCCAGGGGAGAAGACCTACAGCCAAGACGAAGCTATACTCTACTGGGAGAACCTTGAAGAGAAAGCTGAACCAAGGAACGAGCCACCAACAAAGCGCGTGAGAGGAAGGCCCAACGTGTCCAAGTATATTAACGACGTCATCACCATGGTCTGCGAGCGCCAAGCCCAGGCCTCTGCCCCGCTGCCCCCGACGCTCACCGCAGGGCTGAGCAGCCACTCCTTGCGCCGCGGCTCCGCAGCGTATGCAAACGCCTCACCGCAGCTTGCGATCCAGTGGATCTCGACCCGGGGAGCTTGGCTGCTAGACTCGCTCACGAAGGCGTTCGCGTACGTGGGTACCACGACACGCGAGGACCAGAGTGTCGGCAAAGTCCTCGCTGGATACCGAGACCCGCACCTGCCATGCGTCACGCCCACGATTGCCACCTTGAGCGAGCTTCTTCCTGCGCTCGAGTACGCCCAGCTGCTAACCCTGCGCGGCCAGCTCTTCAAGAACGTCAGCGGCTTCACTGACACCACGCTCAACGTTGACGCCTTAGTCCTGGATGCGGCGCTCGCGTCCCTGCTCATCCATCTTGACGACGTCGCGACGGCAGTCCAGCAGGAGCAGGCTGCCACAGGCTTCACATCGCATTACCTGTACCGCTTCCACGAAGCTCTGGACGCAACCAACGTAGCGCTGGGAGCTCGGCTCTCGCTGGACACGTGCATTGGTTGGGGTCGGCAGCTTCGCACGGCTTGGCAAACGGAGAACTTCGGACAGCTGGGTGAACGCAGCAATGCAAACACCACCATACTTGCCGCAGCCGTCACCCAGATGCTATCGTCCATCGCAGCAATGCAGCGCACACTTCAGAAGCTCGTCGCGGCCCACGAGAGCAAGGCCACCAGCGCTGACGGTCCTGCTCCTTGTCGCTGTGCTGGCCAGGCCCCGCAGGCGAGCACTGACACCGTCGTTGAAGCGCACTCTCTTGCTGGCTGCTTCTACAACTGGTACACACAGGAGCTGTGGCACACGGCAACCCAAAAGAAACAACAGTTTGTTCGCGCTGACCTCAAGGCAGGCGTCAACATCATGATCATAGCAGCAGGGCGAGAGGTAGACGTACCAACGGCGCCACTGCACCGGGACGGCGTCGCGTATCGGCTGTGGAAGCAGCGTGTCTGGACGCTAGCGGAAGACTTGGACAAGAAGGTCAACGCTGCGCTTGGGAGTATCGACGGTAAAGGCCGATCCAAAACCGCGGGGTCGCTACGGAAGCGCTGGAGAAAGCTGCGCGCTGACCACCGCTCTGCGTACGACGCGCTCTGCTCAGCATTTATCACCCGCAAAGCGAACGGTGGCATCGTCGACCGCTGCACACCAGCTAGTCACCAATGGAAGCAAAAAGACTTGGAGTCGTAGGATCACGCAGCTTGTATTAACTCTTAATACATTCCTATTCATACAACATGGATAATCGAATTCAAGGCGCAAATGCACACGTCATCGCCATCCCACAACTTAAGCACAGCGCATGGATTCCCGTCAGTCCCGATACAAAGTCATACACAATAGAAAAACGCTCACATACCGTCAGCGAGCGCGCACGACCTCGTGCTTGGCCGACAGCTACCAAAACCGGCAGCACAACACCCGCCCTGCCGGGTTTTGTAGCTGCTTTCGACGGGTCCTTGCGTGGGGCGCGTGGGGCGCGCCTGGGGGCACTCGGGTCTGGGGTGGTCGGCGGGGGAGGCGTGCGGCACGCTCGGAGCGCGCTGTCGTGTTGGAGATGCGGGGCGGAAAGTGTGAAGGCGGAGAAGGCTGCGCAGCCGGCCAAAAATAAAACCTTAAGGTTTTTTCTTGGCTTTGGAGCCGATAAACCAGTCCATACTTTGTTGAAGTCATTTGGAATCTCACTTATGATTGGCTCTCCTCATTGGGAGCGGCGTTTGGGACCTGGTCGATTAATGTAAGAGGCAAGTACTATATAGTACATCATCGCTGTCTCTAAGGGTGTTTAGGGGTACTCTCGTTGCTCTGGTTGGGCGGATGTTGAGCGGACGACGAGCGGACAAGACGAACATTGTCGATGCTCATTCTGGGACAAGACGACAAAGAAGGGGACGGGGACTCATACTCGTCACCTGCAGTAGCTACGCGGAACAACCGGGCGCCCAATAAAGCTGTCGCTGCGACAGACGCAGTCACACTGGCGTCAATGACTCCTCTGCTCTCCAGCATCGATCGCATCAACGCTGCTCTGGAAGCTGCAGTGGCACAGCCTCCACCGCCGACCGGTACATTGCGTGTGTGCCACGCAACGGAAGATGAATGGAACGCGTTTGCTGACAGCGAGGGACAACTAATTCGACCCAATTTTCTTGAATGGTTTGCTGACACGGGAGAAATCCATATCATCGAGTTTGCGAGCACTCCACACGAGAGATATACCCGGCAATTCGAACGACGTACTTCATTTGCCAAGCCAAATATCAGTCGATGGCTCAATGCCGATGGTGCCGCCGTGAATTCCCAGGGGCGACGATGGTGCCCAGACCTCAGTTATGGGCCGCGCCGAACAACACCGCGCTCTGTGCTTCCACGAGGCGTTCCAGTCTTTGACGACTTTCGGACAATCAAAGTTGAAGTTGGAGTCTCTCAGCAGTGGGGCATGGCACAAGGACAACTCGACCACAAGGCGATATCGATATGGGCTGTGATGCCAGGAGTTGAGTACGTGCTGTGTGTGAAGTTCGATCCCGACTTTGCGAATGCCGAATACAAGTTGTACGATGCTCGCGTCAATCCACTCGTGCAGCTGGCTCCACTCCCAATCATCGCTCCAAGAACGGTGATCCAGTTGGACGGACGTCGAATCCTTGGTATTCCGCCAGGGATGGCGCTCCCGGTAGGATTTCCTGCAACTCTGTTGGTGGATTTGTACTCTCCATTGGTCTGGGCAATGCGTCAATAGACGTCCAGCAATCTCTTGCGCAGCAACTACCGAGTCAGAAATAATAATCTGTGATTGCACCATTTAAAGAAAAAAGACAAGAACACATTGTGATCTTGAATGAGCGAAAATACGGAGGTTCAATTTGAACTTCAAATGGTGGCCACCTCGATTCTCGTTATCAGAGGCGACGATATCAGTTATGGAACACATCAGATGTTATGAATTCAGATAAAGGACGGCCAAGTGTCCATGTCCAGCTCCAAAAAAATTCCATTTGTACTTTTACACTATTTTTTACTACCCCCCTCCTACCCCCCCTTTCTTTATAATATTTTCTATAAGAATACAGAAAAAAGCTGGACACCTGGACACTAATAACATACATTGATCTAGAACTGATATAGTCGCTTCTGATCAAAAGAAAGATGGCCACCAAAGCTGGACACACGTGGCCACTCACCTGGACAGCAACTTAATGCTCGACATCTCAGCGCAACCAGACGATGCAACACCCCCTGTTTTCAACCAAGGATACAAAAAAATACACACCTGGACACACGATAATGTGACTCGCGGCGGGATTCCCGCACGACGACATCATAAAAAAATTATGATCTTAAGCGAAGAATATATAGAATATAAAAAACATAACCTTAGTAATATAACAAGTAATATAGCAACAACGATGTGCAACTTCATCAGAGCCAACGGAGAACAGTGCAAGCTTGCTCGCAACAAAGATCGATGCGGGAAACATCAGATTATTGCGGATGAACAAAATAATCTTGAGATCAGTATAGTAGAAGAAATGTCGCCACGAGTAAGTACTCCAGCTAATACCGAAGTTGTTGATACGCCAGCGCCATCGGAGATCAAGCCCGCCGAGGTCTCGAACGTCAAAGCAAGCAAAGTTCCAGAATTGGATGAGTCGATTGTCGAACCGGTGATCGCGGAAGGCGTGGTATATGAGGAGGATCAAAGTTCGGATTTGGAAATAAATAATTCGACTCAATTATGGGAAGAATGTTACTTAAATATTGATTTTGCTAATGAAATTGTTACGTTTTCTGAATTAGTCGATGCTTGGTGCTCCGATGCAACTGATATCGACTATGTTCGCCTCAAATCACCAGACCTCACGTTAGTCACCAAAGGTTACCCGACACGATTAGTACTATTAGACCGCAAAGGAGAGCCAGTCAAAGGACGTAAGCGTTTTTACTTCAGATCGGATCAAGACAAAGAAACCTTCGTGAGTCTGTATGAAAAGCTCAATCTAGTTGATTATTGTTTGCAAAATGCCCTTTATGACTGTCGTCTATACAAACTATGCTGTATGATGAAGCGATCGTGGTTCAGTGATAATAACAATACTTGGAACTTGGCTGGTATGCTATATCGCAAGCAACACGTCGATCTTCGGTTGATGCGGAAGACGTATCTGTGCAGTCTGAAGACAATGACGGATCGCTTTGATGAAACTGCGGCGTTGAAAGTATTCAATGATTGGGAAACATCCAAATATCATCCGAAGCTATCTGAGTCTCAAATCAAATCCATTGCTGGTGGAACTGATCCAGAAGGATACAAGCAATGGAAAGCAGAGTATGAGCCAAAGGAACTCAAAGAAAAGAAAGGCAAAGACGAAGACAAAACAAAACAAGATGACTTGACTGTTCCTTATTATCCTAAGTTTAATATCTACTACGAAAAGGGAGAATTGCCGCCAATCTTCGATTGTAAGAACGCAGAGACATATCTTGATGTTATCAGTCTGAAGAAAGAAGTCATCACAATGGAAAGACTCTACAAGTTTATCAAAAACAACATTGCTTACATTTTGCAAGGGGGGAATGGATACTACTTGACTAAGAATCGAGATGCTTTCGGAGATATCGATTACATAGTTATCCCCCGTATCAATCAATTCGATATGTGGTTCGATATTAACAATGCGATTGAATTAGATGATAATGGACTTATTGAGACTGATAACACAGAATTTGACACCGATAGCATCATTACGTTGTCGCTGTCGGAAGTAATTCTCCATTATAGAGATGATATCACGTTTGGTAAAGTTGATTTTATGCCGTACAACGCAAAAACAGGATCCTGCGACACTCAATTGAACACGTTTGATTGGAACTCCAATGAAGTATTTAACAAATTCAACGGATTCGTTCATACCTACGATCCTAACTTTATTGTCGATCAATCAAAGTTTAAACTCTTTGAAGATCATATCAAACACATTTGGTGTGGAGGTCGTGATGATTTGACTAATCACATCATGAAGTTATTTGCTTGGTATGTTCAACGTCCGTATGAAAAGTCAGGAGCTTGTGTCGTTCTTGAGGGGGAGGAAGGTTGCGGTAAGAATATTGCGTTTGAGATTCTGAAAAATCATGTCATCGGGACTCGCTACTGTCTCGAGACGCCAAAGATGAAAATTTTGACTGGTCGCTTCAACTCGGCACGCGAGCATAAGATATTGACCGTTTTGAACGAAGCAGCCAATGTTAAGCAATCCTCACATGAAGACCAAGACGAACTTAAAGACTGTATTACCGAGCCGACTTGTATGATTGAGAAAAAAGGCATCGACCCTTATCGAGTCAAGGACTGTAATAATCTCTTTATTGCATCCAACAATTCGTACAGCGTGAAAGCGTCAAAACAAATGCGTCGATTTCTCTATTTGCTGTGTAGAAGTGATCGTCTCGGCGATAAAGCATACTTCAAGGCGATGATTGACGAGTTTGATAATACTGATAGTGGTATTCATTTGTATCATTATCTTATGAATATGGACTTAAATGGATTCCATCCTCAGAACGACGCGCCAATGACCAAAGAAAAGTCTGATATGCAGAAGTCGGCTATTGAGAAGCCTGTTCAATGGTTTATCGAATGTGTGACCAATGGGACCAGCAACAGCATTTTCCAGGAAAGCCAGCATAAGGAAACGCCTGATACGTTAGAATTTGTATCGATTGATGACATGCTATCAAAATTCACTAAATGGATGATTGAAGAGGCCAAGGATGCATCGTTATACACGCGAGATCGATTCGCAAAGACGATATCTAAAGCCCTAGGGCCTAACTACAAGAAACAAGTCCATAAAGTCCGTCAAAGAGGCTATGATCTATCGGTTAATGGTCTCAAACAAACGATTATCAAATACACTCGCCGGACTGATTTGTTTGATGATGATGAGTAATCACTGATCACTTGTGCAAAAAAAATTAATCTGCTAGACATTGATTGCTACTGAGCTTCCATCCATCTAATATGCTTTTGAGATTTGAAGTGATATGTTCTGCCTCTATATTGGTAATGACCACCGCATTCACAGGTAATCTTCGCGACAAGTCTCTCCTTGTTGAGTTCATTGTATGTCTTGTTTCTCTCATTAAGCACTTCTTTGTTGGCTTCCCAGTATTTCTTTGTATTTACTTTTTGCTTTTGCTTTTTCAGCAGCCCAAATGGAGGTACCTTATTCACACAAGTTTTCTTGAATTTGTTGATCCATAACGTTTCGTAGGCGCGCAGCTGATTTCTATCAGCAACCTCATACTGCTTGATCAACATAATCTTAAACTCATACGGACCATACTTTCGGAAGTATGGATAAATTGCAATTTCACCGGATGGTTTCCCGTTATCCCAACGCTTAAAATTAGACCGATGCCCACTCATACGATGCTTGAGTTGATTAAACGTGCTACCAACGTAGCAAATGTCGCTTTGACTACAAACGATTTTATAAACTGAACCGATCATGACTGACTATTGTTATACTTATATTTTATAGCATTTATATTTCAAGATCAAACATAACTAAAGTTATCCAAGTCGAAAACTTCCACCTTTCATACGACGACGAGTCATAGGAGGTGCCATCCCTACTCCACTGACTGATTTGACTAGACCACGCAATGGCGTAGCTTCGGGTCCGGCCGCGGTTGCAATGCCATCCAGAAGTCCGCTTGTGATTGGCTTCCAATTATCTTTAAGAAAGCTACCAATTCCTTTCGCAGCAGATTTGATACCATTCCACAAGCTTCCCCAGAAACCAGAGCCACTAAGTCCTGATTGATGTGTTCGTAGAACTTCCCCGTGAGACATATGTAATGTTGTCCCTTTGCCCGCTTCGTATGCCTTTACCAACTTCTTGTAGTTTTCAGGATGGAAATAATGTGTGTGGCCTCTGTTCAATTGAGAATGACTCAAGCGAACGGGTTTGCCATGTAGGACTTTAACAGCCTGCGCGTGGCTCAAATCGACAGCAAATTCCTTGTACATCTAAATTGAATATCGGTGCTACTTATATACAGAGCGAGAGACAAAAATGTCGAAGGTTGTACGCGACTTCACATCGAGCTCACCCCATGCGGGATTTCCTAACGAATGCCTCTGATTTTTTATTGTAAGAGGCAAGTACATACATGTAGCGAGCCGCTCGTCTCCACGTTGCAGTCTCAATTTGCTGGCCGCCACTTCAACATCAAAAGCTCACTATTTTAGTCCATCCGGACCAAAATTAGAGTCTTGAAGGCATAACTGGACCAAAAGACAAGACAAGACGAGCGCGATGGAGGCGGAGGTTGACGACGCCGCTTGTCGAGCCGAGATCCCGCCCATGCTGTCGCAGGAGGAGCGAGACGCGTTGGCGTACACGCCGCGATGTCAGCAGCGGTGGGGCGAGCGGCCGGACGAAGGCGCCGCGCCGCCGCCCACGGCGGAAGACATCGAGGAGTTCCTCAAGGAGTTCGCGTGGCTCAAGGAGACGGAGCTGGTCCGTTGGCATGCAGCTATAGTGGAACGCAGTGAAATGCGATCACTCTAACCACCGGCTCGACGGTTTGCAATGGTTTGCAGGCGCTGCAGTGCCTTTTTGAGGGCGAGTTCGACGTGCCCAAGGCCGTGGGATTACTTCATGCTGCTCGTCGACAACGGTACAAAGCGCGACGCGATCGGGACGAGCGGCTGCCGTCCGAAGAGTTTAAAGATGCCGTTGCAGCGCACGGCAAGAAGTTCCACCTCGTAAAGGTGCGCTCGAAGTTGCATTAGACCCTACTGAGGTCTAGAAACGTCATGCTGATACTTGTTTCTGCTTTGAGCAGAAGGCACTGGGGGAAAAGGTGATAACCCGCGAGGTCGTGAGCAAATATTACCTGTGGAAGCGCACGCCGGAGTTCAGAGAGTGGCGACTACGCCAGACGGTGAAGAAGACCAAGAAGAAAAAGAAGGAGGCCGAGCTGCTGCGTCAATGGGGCGACGAATCGGATGAAGACTCGGAGACGAAGGCCTTTTTGGGCTACCACCACGAGCGCTGTGAGCTGTGTGCGACGGGAGGGAAGTTGCTCTGCTGCGATGGCTGTGCTCGTGCCTACCACTTCAGCTGCGTCCAGCCGCCGATCACTAAAATACCCCGCCAAGATGAAGACTGGTTTTGCGCGCACTGTCAGAAGGCGTTTGGTGGTCCAACGCCGAAGTTGGTGCCGAACGAGTACGGTTATGCTACCGCTCCACTCCTTGGTGTCGCGCGCTCGTTGAGTGAGGCGATCACGGACGTCAGCAGCTACGAGGACGAAGACGAAGACGATGAGGACGACAACTCGGATGATGAGGGAGACGACGACGAAGGTGGTGCTGGATCGGAATCAAACGACGAGTTGGCGAGCGAGCACAGTAGTAACACGTCAGATCGCCCCAGCACGGAAGAGTTGAGCTCGAACGCCGGATATTCTGGAAGCCATACAGACAACGAGTCGGATAGTACCGGTATCAAAGCTCCGTCATCTTCACCTGGAGCTCGAAGCAGTGGGCTGGCAAAACAATCAAGTTCTGCAGAGGGAGGATCGCCAGCGCAACAGCAGCAGCAGGTCAGAGAAGAAATCAAGCCCACTGGGCCGTCGAGTGACTCATCTCACGCTCACGCGGCAACGAGCAGGTCCGTGGCGCATTCTGTCAAGTCGTCTCCAGCTGGCGTAAAGACACTTCCGCCCGTGCAGCCGGAGAGGCCGGGCTCGGGCAGGAAGCGTCAGCGGAAGATGCAGGCACCGCGTCGTATCCCGCCATCCCGATTCGACAGCTGAATCCTGGCATCAAGTGTTTTTGTTGTCCCTTCTCGTTTTATTTTTATTTTTCGTTTGCCGTAATTCATGGAGACTTCACTAGCACATTGTTATGCTGCATCACATCCTTCTGGATAGAGGTGCTCAACCAGGTGGAGGCGTTGACAATATTTTAGGCATCGGGATCATCGATCGTCGAGCAAGTCTATTTTTTTGAAACAGTTTTCAGAGATGCGACAGAAAATTCATTTCTGAACAACCCGGGGATAAGAACCAAATCAGTGGGTGAGACCGTCAGCAATTGAAGAATGACCGTGTCCGAGCGGGACGACGCCGACCGTCGAGCGGAGATCCCGGCGCTGCTCTCCGCGGCCGAGCAGCAGCACAGCAGGCAGCTCTACGCGCCTCAGTGTCGCCAGCGCGGGGGCTGGCGCGACGGCGAACGCCCGCAACTCTCCGGTGTCCAGATCGTGGAATTCGTTCAAACGTATGCGTGGCCCAAAGAGACGGAGATGGTGAGTTTGTGCTACTCAATGAACGAGAATGTTGTTGCATTGTTGTGTTGCTTACTATTGCTTTGTATGCATTAGGCGCTGCAATCCCTGTTCGAAGCGGACTATGATGTGCCTACAGCGGTGGAGATTATTCACGAAGCTCGTCGCGAGAAACTGAGACTAAAACGAGAAGAGGCGGAACGGATTCACAAATTCACATTTGAGAAGGCCATGGATAGACATGGCAAAAAGTTCCATCTCGTCAAGGTAAATTGACCAAGGTACTGGCACATGGCAGTAAAAGAAGTGATGGCTAAACTTTTTTTTTCACTTATGACCAGAGAAGACTTGGTCGGCAGGTGACAACCCGCGAGTTGGTGAGCAAGTTTTACTTGTGGAAGAAGACGCCCGAGTACGAGCAATGGCACGAACGCCAGCGGGAGAAGAAGAGAGCGAGGGAAGCCAAGCGGATGGCTCGAATGCGACCCGCTGCAGACCAGCACAGAGAGTATTGCGAAATGTGCTTGAAGGGCGGCAAGTTGCTGTGCTGTGATGGCTGCGAGCGAGCGTATCACCTTAACTGCGTACGGCCATCTCTGTTAGACGTCCCCGAGGGTGACTGGTTCTGCCCGTACTGTCGGGATGCATCTTCGCAGCTACCGTCAGTCAAAGCTGTCAGTGTACCAGGTACGAGTACGTCCACCCCAGCTTCGAAACCGAAGACGAAGGCAAATGGCTGCAGCCTGAAGGGGGGCAGTGGGCTGTTGACGATCAGTCCCATTCACGATGTGGCGGACAAGGTGAAAGCTACATCCCTGGTGACGAAGAAAAACTCGGAGCCGAGCAACCCAACAGTTACCCACGAGCTTGGCGTCATATCAAGGAATTTGAGCGAAGCAAAGATGAGCACGAACGATGCCGTCAGTGACATCACGACGGAGTCCGAGTCGGATGGTGGCGTGGCAAAAGTATTCCAGTCACTGTCTCCGAGCCGCATCGTCACGACCCCAACAAGGAAGCGAAAGCAAAAGTACGCGAAAGTCGAAGCTGGAGTTCGCCGTTCAAACTATACCTCGCCGTCGCGCTCACTTGAATATCTGAGCAGCCCATTACAAGCTGTCCGCCGGGAGGTGCGGCCATTACAGCTGGAGTCCGTGTCCTCTAAAAGGAAGCGCAAGCGTCGAACTGACATTAATCACCCCGCCACACATTCTTACGCGATGAGTGTCTGATGCCGTGCACGCAGACAAAATTCGAGATTTCGATTGGGGAATTGTGGACTACAACAATGCTGCACCACGATGTCATACTTCGCGATTCCAACGGAAGAATGGTTTGAAGTGAGCTCTCGTATCGACGGCAAGTGTGCAGCGGTGCTGCATGATTGATTCTGTGGATAGATAGATATGACTTCAGGGAGCTACAACCAAAGATTATTTGTAGTGTTGTCAAATTTTAAACATTGGGGATTATGGAACATAAACAACAGCGCTACATCAGAGCTTCACGCTGGTACTTCACGCATTCGCGCCAACATGGAATTAACGACGACGCTGGCGATTGAAACCTCCACCAAATCCATTACCACCTCCCATCGGTGCGCCGCCTCCAAAACCTGCGCCAGCTTGACCCCCGGCAGCACCGGCAAACGCGTTTGGGCCGAAGTTCCCCATTGCACCTTGACCGCCGATCCCGCCGAATGCGCTTCCGCCTTGCGCTCCGCTGAAGCCCATCTGCTGCCCGCCCATAGCATTTCCATTGAGTCCGCCGGCATTCATACCAGCTCCGCCGAGCATCCCGCCACCGAGACCGCCCATCGGGTTCCCAGCGCCAAATCCACCAGCAAGACCGCCGCCCATGCGATTGCCAGCACCGAAGCCGCCGCCAAGACCGCTCATAGGACCGCCAGCGCCGAAGCCGCCCATCGGATTGCCAGCACCGAAGCCGCCGCCAAGACCGCTCATAGGACCGCCAGCGCCGGAGCCGCCCATCGGATTGCCACCGAAGGTGCCAGTGCCCCCAGGAAACCCGCCCGCATTGGCACCGGCCGCACCAAGTCCACCAAGTCCAGCACCGAGAGCGTTGTTGGCGCCACCTGCGATGCCTGCTGGCGGCGACAATGCGCCCGGTTGTTGAGCTGCAGGCACAGTCGCACCGGCAAAGCTAGTCGGTGCCGGTGTGGCTCTCGCCCTGCCGGGTACCGTGGCAGCAGGGGTTGCTGCGGGGCGTCCGCGTGTAGTTGTTGGAGCGGGCGTGGCAGGTGCAGCACCCGGTGCATTGGGGGATCCGGGAGCACCAGGGGCGCCAGGGGCCCCAGGGGCGCCGGGTGCTCCAGGCGCAACCACAGCAGTGTTGGAGCTGGCCACCACCGTCGACGGAACACTGACCGGGACAGGGATGTACTGCGGCACTTCCACGGGGACAGGAATGGCGATCTTCTTGACTTTCTTCACGTGGTGGTGGTGATGGTCGTGGTGGTTCCAGTCTTCATTGTCTTCGGTCGTTGCAGGAGTATCAGCGCTCTCTCGTAGACCACGAAGCGCTGGCGTATTCGGTGATCGTTGAGCTTCATCCGTGACAGCCAGAACGCTGAGTGCTAGGAAGGCAGCAATGGTGGCGCCACTCTTCATGGTTACAGACTGGAATGTAAGAGGAATGGGAGGAGGCTTGCTTGGTCGCTTGGAAATTGGGGAATGAGCCGTAGGTAGTGAGTGCTGCGTTCGGGATCTACTGTCTGAGGCGCGTTACGACATCGACAAATTGCAATCCAAGTCACTCGGCTGATGCATGAGAGGGAGAGGTTGACCTGCTCATTTCGTGATGGAGAAATACGAGTGCGTGACCACATCGCACTCGAGTGATGCTTCGCATGGTTAAGGAAGGTCATTTTGGACTACATCTACATTGTGCTTTCGCAGAATCGATTCTTGAAGCTTGAATTCCACAGCAAAATATGCAATACTTACTCCTGCCGTTGGTCGAAGACGCTTCGTGTCTGTACGGAGCTCCAGGTATTCCCGGGGCCTAGGTTCGCTTGGGTTAATAAGTGGCTGAGTATTGATCAAGCCAAGCCGCATCCTGAATCCCACGATGACGAAGAAGAAAAAGCGCGAACTCAAATGACTTGGAGCTTTTAGCACATGAGCGCACCACGAACATGAGCACTCCACGAATTTTAATAAAAAATCGCACTACTGTAGTCGAAGTTCCGATATAAGCGGCTCTCGAAGGTCGACCACAACGGTTTGGATCGAAAGGAGAGTATCGCAATTCAGGTACTTCAGTACACTACTTCTATTGCTGCATTTACTCGAAATATAAATACTTCGAACCTCGCAGTAGTTTACTTGCAAGAGTGAGTGCTTTGTGCTGCGTTCAAGACCGGCGACGAAGTGTTCTGCCAATTCGGCAGATCTTTAAACCGGTCACCAAATAATGAGAGGCAGCTTCGAATACATGTATTGTTCAGAAGATGAATAGGCAGCTGCAAGAACATGCCTACGAGCAACTTTTGTCGAGAACTTCATTGTGAGCTGTCAAGATTCGACCAAAAGCTCCGAGTGGTTTTAGTTCGCGCCTTTGTGGCAACCAAGACACGCCTCGAAATGAATTATTGTCAGCAGCACGGGCTTAGTGCAAATGATCCCCGCTCGGGTTTGCATCCAACTCGAAGCGAAATACACGTGTGTGAGATGTAGCGATCGTAATGCTGCTTGAAAATATCTCGCTGCCAGACATCAAGGACCTTATTCTCGGTCCAGCGCAACCACTTCAACGACCGCCACTCACGAGATTGCGTCAGCGCAGCACGCTTTCTTCCCAGTCGCTTACGTCAGCCCGACCTGATTGGCGAAAAAGATTTTAATTCATCCAATCCCCGATCCAAGAAAACCCTTCTTCCTTTCTACCAATCACAGCAGCGAGAACGACGGCCCGAACTGAATGGCTTGGAGCGCGCTTGCTGTCCCTCCCCCAGCGCTCATTGTGCTATTTGCCAAACCAAGAAGTCAAACATGGGTCGCCGTCCTGCTAAGTGTTACCGTTTCCAGAACAAGAAGCCGTTCATTAAGTCGCGCTTCTGCCGTGGTGTGCCCGACCCGAAGATCCGCATCTACGATGTCGGCAACAAGAAGGCCTCGGTCGACGCCTTCC
This sequence comes from Phytophthora sojae, assembly GCF_000149755.1. NCBI lineage: Eukaryota > Oomycota > Peronosporomycetes > Peronosporales > Peronosporaceae > Phytophthora > Phytophthora sojae. The sequence continues at coordinate 11,537,810 of NW_009258115.1, forward strand.
CGTTCGTGGCCCACCTGGTGTCCGACGAGAAGGAGCAGCTGTCCTCGGAGGCCCTCGAGGCTGCCCGTATTGCCGCTAACCGTTACCTGACCAAGTACTGCGGCAAGGACAACTTCCACATGCGCATCCGTTGCCACCCGTTCCAGGTGCTGCGTATCAACAAGATGCTTTCGTGCGCCGGTGCCGATAGACTGCAGACGGGTATGCGTCACGCCTACGGTAAGCCCTCGGGTGTCGCCGCCCGCGTGGCCATCGGCCAGCCCATTATCTCGGTGCGCTCCAAGGACTCGTTCGGCCCCTCGGTCGTGGAGGCCCTGCGTCGTGCCAAGTTCAAATTCCCCGGCCGCCAGAAAGTGCTGGGCTCCAAGAAGTGGGGCTTCACCAAGTACGAGCGTGAGGTGTACGCCGAGATGCGCGCCAACGGCTCGCTCGGCCTGGACGGCAACCACGAGAAGTACCAGCCCAACCACGGCCCCCTCAAGCTGTAAGCAGGTCGCGCAGTATGGATGGATGGTGCCTTGCTTTTCGGCCTGCAGCGGGTCGAGTGGTTTTAGGCTGCTAACGCTATAAATTACGACTTTGTTTGGTGCAAATGTGCAAGCAACACAATGTTTCGTGCAATTCGTGCCCAATGTTTGGTACTGTTGATCTATTGCCGTGTGCTAACCATTCGGCCGACGACAGCTAACTATCTTCACAAGGTTCATGGCATTCTGTTATGGCTTAAGGCTCGGACGACTCGGTCGGGATCTCCTCGAAGCCTACGGGCTGGCCGATGTCTGCGTGAGTCAGCGCCATCGCCTTGAAGATGGTGCCCATCTGCTCGGGCTCCACGAGACGCTCGTAGGACGAGAACAGCTCCTGCTGAACCTGCTCCGACTCGGTGTTCTGCAGCAGCATGGCCAGTCGGTGCTCGATGCCCATGTTCTTGAGGAATGTGCCCTGGCCCACCGGTCCAGAGCTCTTGACCTTGGGCTCGGCAGTGGCGAACCGCCGCAGCGTGGCGAAGTCCACGTCAATACTCAAGTCCACGTCGCCAGGCTCGCGCAGCACGCTCACGAACTCGTGGTTCTTGATGCCGCGCAGGCTGATCTCCGACGGGTGGTCGTAGCCGTAGTCCACGATCAGCGCGCCGCCGCCCGACTGGGAGATGCGCTTGGCCATGTCCTGCACCAGCGCGATACTGACCGGAGAGATCTCGATCCTGTCTCCAACTTGAGCCTGCGCCGTGCGCACGGGGGTGCCAGCCACGTCCGCAACGTCCAGACGCTGGACCACCGTGTCCTGCATCTTCTTGAGGTCTTCAACGCCCGAGATATGCGTCTCGGCCACGTGAGACAGAGCCGTCGACGGGTCGAAGAGCTTCTCGCGGCCGATGTACACGCGCGTTGCAGGCGTCGGACCAGGCGACAGCACGAAGCGGAAGTGGTCGCCGCCGTCCTCGTAGTCAATGTCCACAAGGCGCTCACACCAACCACTGCAGATCAACACGACAAAAGGTCAGCTAAAAGCACCAGCTCCCTCGGCAACTAACGAGCAGCTCTTACCGGTCCGTGTACTCGAACTGATGCACCGGCAGCGCGTCGAAGAGCTCCTGGGCGATCATGAGACTCGGGCCATGCGGCACATTCGCAAAGTCTGCGTGCCAGCGCACGGTGGGGCCGTTGTCCGGCAGCCGCATCGTGTTCTCCGGCGCAGTCTTGTCCTCGATCGGCTCGCACTTGAGCGTCTCCTGCTGAATCTTCTGCATCGCTGGCAGGACGCAATGCAAGTAGATAAACATCATCAGCCACTTCATCGCCTCCAGACATACACTGTAGTACAGCGGCCTTACCTGGACTGATGTCGACCATGTGGATCTCGATGGCCTCGTAGAAGGGCGGGAAGGACTTGGACGCGCGCAGGAAGTCGCTCATGAGCGAGCCGCGACCCGGGCCCATTTCCACGATCTTGATGTGCGCGGGCATGCCCATCTGCTGCCACGTCGCCACGCACCAGACCGCGATGAGCTCGCCGAACATCTGGCTGATCTCGGGCGCCGTGGTGAAGTCTCCCTGGCTGCCGAACACGTCCTTCTTCATGTAGTAGCCGTGGTCCGGGTGGCTCAGCGCGCGCGTCATGAACTCGGCCACGGTCAGCGGGCCCTTCACCTCAATCATGGAGCGCAGCACGTGCACCAGCGAGTTCTCCTTCGTCTTGTCCTGCGGAAGGTCCACGGGCGCGTTGCCCTGTAGCGCGCCGCCCGGCTGCTTGAGCGCCGAGCGGTCCACCTGCACGGACAGGAACTTGGCCTTGTCCTCGGGCTTCTGCTGCTGCCACTTCTTCGCCTGCTCGGCCACCTTCGAGTCGCTGGAGCTGGAGAAGCCAGAGACCAACGCGGACGCGCGCGCGTGGCGAGGACCTGCACGCGCAGCCGCCGCAGCCCAGCGACGAGTTGATACGCTCCACATCTTCGCTAACGTTAATGAGCGGCTGGCAATCAGTGCATTTGCCTATATGTTACTAATTTCGGATACTCTCGAATTTAAGGTACACGCACCGAAATCAACGCATACTCTTTGCGAATCAAAACTCAAAGCGTCACATCCTCTACCGTGGTTGGGAGCCGCTACCGGTACCTTCGTAACCATGGAGCGGATGCGGGAGCTGGAGCTGTCGCTGCCGTTCCTGGTGCTGTTCCTGCTGCTGGTCTGCGTCTGCGTCGTGCTGCTGTGTCACGGTCTGGACCCGCTGCGCATGCTGCGCTCGTCCTTCAAGGCGCCGCAGCGGCCGCGCATCTCCCTCTCGGGCTCGGACGGCGAGCGCGAGGCGCTGCTGGCCGTAGACCGCAAGGCCCGTGCGTGCAGTGCAACTATTATAGTAATAATGATATCATTTTACTAATAATTGTTACTGTGGACAGGGGTGCGCTACACGGGCAAGGTGCCGCTGTACACGGACACGATCGCGGAGCTGGCGGCGTGCGAGACCCCGCGCGAGACCGAGGCGTTCATCAAGCTCATCAACGTGCACCGCCTGCTCAACTCGAAGGTCAAGGCGCAGCACTTCGCGCACTTTTGCAGCACGCGGCTGGAGCTGCCGGTGCTCAGCGTCTCGACGCTGGCCACGATCATCCTGTCCCTGCAGAAGTACGCGGCGGAGCCCGATGTCGTCACGTGCATCCGCGACTGCTTCTGCGTCAAGCGGAACATGGCGTGTCTGCAGCTCAAAAACAAGGTGGACGCCAAGTTCCCCATGTTCGACTTGATCTACCATCGGATCCGCTCGGACTTGGAGCGGGAGGCCATTCTGAAACACTTCGAGGCGGAAGCTGCAGCACTGCGAGCGTCGTCCAAGTTCTTTGCGCCGATCAAGCTCTTATGGTGAGGCTAGCTGTCATTGTTTATTATTATTATTATTGTTATTATTATTATTGAGGCTGACGGGTGCTTGTTTTGTTTGCGCGCAGTGATATTGACGACACGATGCTGGCCGCTCTCTTCGACACGCGCTATCCGGAGCTCACGGTGTATCCTGGAGTTCACCAGTTCGCTCAGGAATTGCTTCGTCGCTCGGCTACAATCGCTGCGGACAGTGCGGACACACATAGCGGATATGAGCATGAGGACAGCGATGAAGACGAGGATCTGGAATCTGCGAAAACTAGCGGGTCGAAGAAATCCAAGGAAGTGCAGCGTGTGGCCTTCCTCACTGCGAGACCCGAGTTTTTGCGCAAGCGGTCCTTGCAGGAGCTTCGTGCTTGCGGCTTCCAGCATTTCACACGTAAGTCACGGCTAGGTATTGATGTTTGAGCACGCGTACTGACTGCTTGCTTCATGCTACAGTTTTGATGGGACGCTTCGCTAATATGTGGGGCTCGCAGCGAATTGCGTCGGGAAAACTTCGGGTGAGTGCCTACCTCCACCAACTTACTTATGAATACGGGACAAACTAATCGTTTTTGTTTCTACAGAACTTCGTGCGGTTTAAGCGCGTATTCGCTGAACACCGATTCGTCTTTGTGGGGGACAATGGCCAAGGAGACATCGACCTGGGCAAGGAGCTGTTGAAGAATCCGCACCTGTACTCTGTGTCGGCGGTTCTCATCCACGACATTATTCGCAACCACGCCACTGGGAAGCTGAACCAGCATTCATATCGTGGGAAAGAGTGCAACCAGAGCGGCATCCACTCTTTCCGCACGTACATCGGTGCGAGCTTCCACTTGTACATGTTGGGCCTCCTGCCGCTGTCTTCTGTCGTTCGAGTTGTGGAAAAGACCGCGCTGGCTTACGCGGCTATCGTGTTCGACACGCGCGAGCAGAAGCAGAACCTTGCGCAAGAGATTCTCGCGGATGTGGCCGCTGTGGTAAATGAATTACCTGACCAGCAGGCTATGGCGCTCGTGTCGTCACTGCACGATGATCTGGTGGGCAGTGGAGACGACGACGAAACTGACAGCAACTCGGAGCAGAAGTCTGAAAAACTGACACGAGAGGAGCAGCTCCAGCAGCGGTTAGAGACTGTAAGAAAGAACGCGGCAAAGCCCACGCCGTTGTCACACAACAATGTCCAAGAGATTGTGTAAGGGGAGCAAAAGCTGCAGTGCAGCACGTGTACAATACGTGTCGATTCCCTAACATGAAACAAAACTCCAAATTCAGTTGTTGGTAGAAACGTTGTGGAGACTTCAAAGGCGTCAGCACGGTGTTCCAGTCTGTGAGTACCCTGCCAACCTGTACCGTCGTATCTGTCCACCACACCTAGTCGATCTTCTTGGAGACGCTGTAGATTGCACCGTCGATCATGCGGGCAACAGCGAAGACGCCGCCCACGATGGCACTGGTACTGGTGAGGAAGTGCAGTACAGAAGGCTTGGACTCAATGTACTCCACCGCAATGGGCGAGAACTCGTAGGAGAATATCACGCCGGGGAACGACACCTGGCCGTTGGGCCCTCGCGAGCTCGTCTCGTGCTCCGTCACCGAGTACTGGAACGTCGTCACCGACCGGCCGTTCAGGTACACGTAGCGACTAGGCACGACATTCACGAAGTACTTGTACGTGGCCACTGTAAATAACAACAACGCAATAAAAGAGGTCAGCAATGCAGCCACACTATCCCAACTTCTTGCCAACCAGCAGCTCTCTTGCGTACAATTCCTCTCGAGGATCTTGCTGACGTCGATGAGCGGCGTCTCCATGTCGGGGATCTGCGGGCCGAAGCGCAGGTGGTTGACCACATGGGACGAGTTGAAGTTGAGGAAGTCGAAGAAGGAGAAAACCGTGAGCGAGCCTTCGTGCGCGAACGACAGATCGCCCGCCACCTTCTGCACCTGCACCGTGCCAAAGAGTCTGCAGCCGTTCTCCCCGAACGGCTCCTCCTGGATGTCCTTCTTGAGCAGAATCTCCTTGTGGCCCTTGGAGTCACTCACGTCCAGCGCCACCTCTAAAACAATACCAGCAGCATTAGTAGACAATAAGAAACAATAGTAATCCCCGAAAAGGTGTCGCCGCCGAACACTATCGCACCTTTGCAGGCCTCGTGGAGGAACGACACGTCCACTTCGATGTTGATAGGATAATCCTGCTGCTTCCCGTCCAAAATGCAACGCGTTAGGACAAATATTGCCGGCAATTAGCGAGCAATTACCGCTATCGCGCTGCAACTTACTGGGTCCGTGTCCACGTGCATGCGGTGCGTGACGCTCACCGTCCACCAGACCGAGAACTCGGACAGCAACAGAAACGCCACCACCACGCAGCTCAGCAGCGTCACCACGCCGCCGCCGATGGTGCGCTCCTGGATGCCCTCCACGCCCTTGACGTTCAGGTCGAAGCGCCGCCACGACATGATGCGACCGACGAACTCGAGGCAAATGCCGGCACGTGGTCGAAGCGGCGTACGGATGTCGCACGAAGGCGACGTCGTTGGAACGACATTCCTTTTCAACTTAATTTTTGTATTTTGCACAGGGATGAATAGAATTTCAAAGATAAAAGGAAATGTTGCGCGAAGTCCAACACGGCAACAGCAAGTCACACGTCACAGATTTGGATGCTGCTGCTCCAGAAGTTCATGCTGTGTGTTCGTTCATTGAGCACCTTCACCGTGTTGCAGTGGATCATAAAATAAATAGATTTGGATACGCCTGTGGATCATCTAAACTGTTTGGTTGCGCTTGGCTGTGCTGGCAGCAGCACCGGCGCTTCGGCGTCATGCGCCGGTGACAACCTCGAGCCCTCTCTTGCGAGCGTCCTCTATGTGAGCTTCACTGAGCCCCTTGCACCCGCTAAAGTTGAGCTTCAGGTCTTTCACCCTCCTGGCCGTCTCGGAGACGGACTCGGACTCGGGGAGAAACGCGTCGATCGACGCGTCCGTGAGCTGCGTGCACCACACCAGCAGCAGTTCCTGCAGGTGCTCGCAACCGCGGGCGACGTCCGCAACGCTCTTGTCCGTGATGTTCATGCACCACGACAGGTTCAAGCGCTCCAGCCGTTGTCCATAGGCCCCAAGCATGCCTACGCCGCGGTCCGTGATGAGCGCACAGTTGTTCAGGTCTAACGCGCGTAGACGCCTGCAGGAGCGCACGAGCGCCTCGATACCCACGTCCGTAATCTCGCTGCAGCAGCTGAGCTTTACTTCCTCGAGATGCGGACAGTGCTTGGCCAGCGCAAACAGCGTCGCGTCGGTAATATTGCTCTGTGTGAGGTCGATGGCACGCAACGCGCGGCCCATGGCGTAAAACCCGTTGCGTTGGTCCGACGGCTCCGTCGTGAACGCCTTATCCGAGATGTCCATGAACGACAGGTTGAGTCGCTGCAGATCAGTTGCAGAGCGGAGCAGCAGGTGGATCGCATCGTCGTTGATGCGCTGAACAAAATAACCAAAAATTGAGATCCAACATGGTTAGACCCACCCATGATAAAAAAAATCACTATCTGAACTCACCTTGCAACGCGAAAAATTAATATCGGTGAGAGAGCGACACGCCTTGATGAGGAACAGCACGAGGTCCTTCGTCAACTGCGAGCAGCGCGCGAAGCTCACGACCTTCAGCGACGTGCACGCGAGCAGCGCGTAGAACGGCGAGTGATCCGGCTGAAACGCGGCGTCGGTGATGTGACGGCAGCCGTCCAGCTGCAGCGTCTGCAGGTTGGAGCACCCTTGCAGCACCGCGCGGACGACGGTGTTGGTGACTTGGGGGCAGTTCGAGAGATCCAAACAGCGCTGCATCACCACAGAATAGTCAGTACCCCGTCACCCTCACGTCCACCCACAATGAAATCATAGTCGCCGTACCAGCTCCGGGCAGCGGAAAGGGATCTGGCGCAGGATCGAGTTACGGATGGCGCAGCAGCCCGACAGGTTGAGCACTCGGCGCGAGATCATGAAGAAGGCGGCCAGGCGGTCGTCCGTCAGGGTCTTGGACGTGATCATGTCAGCCAGAAGCGTCAGCACCAGCTCTTCGGGCAGACGCCTGCGTCACGTGGTAGGAGCCATCGGCTGGTCAGAGTTCCGTCAGCACAATTAGATCCGACAATCCCTGGAAATACGCACCGCAGAATGCTGAGCAGTACGCGTTGCGGGGCGCCCGCGGCCAGACGCGCCACACACAGCGCAGCCAGCGACGGCACGCTCTGCGGGGCTTCGGCCATGCTAAGGTGGGGGGCGGGGAGGCGCAGCAATGGAGCTGCGGGGCGGTCAGGGGCTATTCGGCTGCGCGCTTGATGGCGCTTCAGAAAATGTGCGGGGTCTGGATGAATGGAATGGTTTTGCGACCGTGATCTAGAACAACATACACTATCCGATAGCCTACTTCCCATGACTATGTAAGTATATTGAATAACCGAGAAGGAAAACCATGATCTATCATATTCCTGTTTTGGCAAATTTGGCAGAAAGTCATTCGTTTTTTCGCTATGGTAGACTTCGAGGGGGCATATCGAGTGATGGTCTTGAACTTGCAGTGTAGCCATTTCTCGAGGCACACAAGATAATTCCTCGGCCAGCCGTTGGCGCCTAGCTGGCTTCCGGTTACTGCTGCGTGAGCGACAAGTACGAGTTCCACCAGAGCGCGACGCAGTTGCCTGTTCCCAACGGACAAAAAAGTCGAGCATGAGTGTCTCGGCGCCAAAAGAAATTGCTCGTGGAGTGGCAACGTACCCCACAACACGCGAAGCAGCGGCGGGACGTAGTGGAACGACAGCCACTGCGTCAGCGTCCACACCTTCCAGTTCATCAGCAGCGCACCCCAGTAGACTCGAGAGAGGTTCTCACGCGAGGCCTTGGGGCTTGAGCCGCGCATAACGCCCAACTGCATCGCAGACGAAAAGAAGGGAGGCCAGTACGCACTTGTTAGTTGATCGCTTGCAGCATAATCTTGCGCAACTAGTTACCGAAAAGATCGTGAAGGCGACCATGGGAGGCGTGAAGAGGAGGCGATCCAGCAGCAGCTTCTTGTTAGGCGTCTGCACGATCCAAAACGCGAGCGTGGTTAGCACCAAGCAGCAAGTTTTATCATTGTGCGCATTATTGCAATGCGTCGGACCAGCTTTTCCTTCGTGACACGCTGGGTTTCGAGGTAGCCATACCAGTAGTGTAGCACTGGACCCGTTACAGCACCACTACACGTCGTAAAAGGAAGTGAGTGTCGTTAGCTACGCAATGCATTGCTCGAAACCAAGACACAAATCTATCGGTAGTGCAGACCCACCCGAACGCAAAGAACGCCAACATTTGCCGAGGCGAAAGACCCTGAGATCACAAGTTGTCAGTTACGACGCACGACGTTGAAGCTATACAGGGGCATGTAGCTGTACGCGGAGCGTTTTATGCTTGAGCACGTGACCTGCAACACCATAGCTCAAGTGTCAGTATCGTGCAACAACATGAAGGCTAAACGTTTCGTACCGAGGACTTCTCCGAGCATTGCCACTCCCGCCGACGTCACCGCCTTCGTCCTGATAAACACACACAAAGTTAACGTTAGGCGTCGAGTGGCTGCAGATATGGACGATAGTGACGCACCGAAGCGGATTCGTCTGCAGCGCTAGTTGATATCTCTTTTGAAGCGTCATGGGGGGGGGACACCAACACGACGGTCAGTCAGCATTCCTGCGGCGCAGTAGAAGTGCGATGCATGCACCAACCTGCCACGGCGAGGTCATCATCTTCACGTTGTCTGTTGATCTCTACCAGGACCGGCGAGGGATGAAGCGAAATGAGGTCTGTGTGTGAATGCGATTCCTCCGACGGTTGAAGCATCACCTTATGTCGCTCATTAGTTTATGCACTTTGATAGTGCTAGACTGCCGGCGATGCACTTCTGCTTGACCCAGCGAGTAAACCGAGCAGCTCCGACACCAAAGATAACGAGCTCAACGAGGACGGGATTCTATATCGATTTTACTTACGTGGGAAGTACGCAGCTACTGTATCACGGCTTTAAGCGGTGATGAATAACGTAGATTTGCCTGCACACTGCTAGACGATCATCTTGATCCGTTTCCTGGACAGCATCAGCATTAGAGCAAAGTTAGCGCCAGGCATCAAGCTACCGTTAGCGAAGGGATTAGTGTGCTCGGGCGTACTCGAGGGCATCAAGCTCCTTCAGCGCTGCTTCCACTACTTCTCGACGCTTGATCCAGAACGCAGGTTCTGAAGCAGCTACAAAATGATGCATAGCACCACAGAGCCAACAGTGTTAATTCTCTATCTTCACGGCAAGCCATCATAACTAGCGTAATGGCACCTCCACGCACCTAGATCTGCAACTAGTTCCTGTTGATCTGCCGACCTCCGCTTCTTGTTCCTGGTCGCAGGATTCGACGGTGAAATCGTGTGCAGGCGAGCACCATTCAGTGCATTCGACACCTTGGTCGGAGGAGGCAGATGACTGCTCGGGATAGGCTGAGCCGTCTTTACTGTCAGTGGTCGGTGCGAGGGCTTCGTCCTCGACACGGCTTCGTCCGAATCCCGCGACACCGACCGTCTCCTCTTCCTGGGGTTAGTCGGCACCCGCACCTCCGGCTCATGACGCGCTCTTGTTGTTACGTGTTGAAGCTTGGCTTTGACGCTGCTCTTCGGTCCCTTGATCAAGCACTTCCCCGGGTCTGGAAGCCGCGAGCCGAACGCGAATCTGGCTCGCGTAGCTGTAGCTGCTGCTGGCGACGCAGCGCCTCCGATGCGCTGCCTGGACAAATACACACGGCGTCGTTAGATAAGGTTGTGCATTACTGCTGAAGCGATGGAGGCGGAGAGCGTGGCGTACTTCTTGCGGGGACGCGCCACAGTCTCCTCGGCGGTCATGGTGTTTGTGCCTCTTCCGAAAAATGGCGCCAGCATTCAAAGTAATTCGGACTTAGTCGAAATCCAATCCTACGGAATAGTAATCGACCGGCGAGATGCCTGTCAGCGGCTGCACCAAGCTGAGCCAACTCGCGAGATACTGAGGCACTTCAACATCGCATGGCGTCTTGGTATCCGTGGCGCTTGGCTGGACTTGAGCTTGGAGCAGCTGCATGGCTGCAGCCGTCTCGCACGGATGCAGGAAGGAATACGGCTTGCCTAAAACCGGGTGCTCTTCCATGGCGACGAACGTCGAGCGGCCGTCAGACCCCGGAAAATGGACGTCACGCGTCACGACACTTGCTGGCAGCGGTGTTCCATCAACTGCTAGTGCTCGGAAGTAGAGCACAGGTGTCTGGTAGATCGTGTGGTAGACGATGTGGAACTCGACCAGAGCGGTTTTGGCGCCCTTGCACTGCAACGGAGTCTGGACTTCGTCATCTTCGATCAAGCTTTCCTGATGAATGCAGCATTATTGATTGAGATCTAAGAACGTGTTGCTGGTGCGTCAAGTGTCCTAGCCATCATGCATGTTGAAGCAATGCAGACAATGAAACAGCGTTGATGATTCTTGCTCACCTCTTCAACCAGCAGCAGCTCGTCAATGTCTCCACCCAGATCCTTGTCATCCTTCACATCCTGGCCATCTCCCGACTGATACAACACAACATTTCCGGTTGACACGAGGTACGAGTCTCCGTCCAAGTGCTTCAACATCGATTGCATCACAATGTCAACCACTTTGAAGACAAACACAACTTTCTTCAGAGCTCCATACCTGTCGATTCCCAAGTCTCCACTCCCACGTAGCCACACTCCTTCCACTCCCCACCGTCTGCGCACTCGCCACCTCATGCGAGCGCTCCTGCAGCAACTCCGCCTCGGTGCAGAACTGCTCGTAGCTCAGGCTTCCGCTCCGCATCGCTTGCCAACCCACGCAACAGACTTAATATGACGTGCACCACACCACCTTCTCCTTCTTCAAAAGCGAGGATCGAATCAGCACTTCACTTCAAAGAGGAACGGAACCTTCTCTCCTTCCAGCACAGCACAGACAGCGCCCATGGACTCGTCGGCGCTGCTCGTGTGGCTCCTGTACGCCAGCGTGGCGCTCGTGCTGCTGCTGCTCAGCATGTCGCTGGTGCTCTACGCGCAGCCCAAGAACGGCGCGTCCTCGTCGCTCGCCGCCTTCGCCGGCACCTCCACGCTCAGCGCCGCGCCGCTCACCGTCTCGTCGCGCTTCGTCAACGGCGTCTGCATCCTGGCGCTGTACATCGCGCTGCTCTGTCTGTTCACTGCGCCCGTGGACGTCTTTCTACTGGAGAACGCTTTGCCGCACGTCCCGGCCAACGTGCGGGCATTGCGGGTGCTGTACCAAGTGTACTTCGCGGCGTTGGCGCTGTATTCCTTCGTGGGGGCGCCGCTAGCCTACAACTACGCCAAACAGACAGAGATCGCGCACCTGACGCTGCGGTTCTCGGCCAGAGATCGACTGTACGCGGCGCTCAAGCGCACGGCGTGCTTCCTGCTGGGACTGTCGCTGCTACTGGTCATGGCTATGGTGGTGCTGCTGTGCGGCAAGCCTGCTAGCTCGGACATCGACTGGCTGCGGCCGCTGCTTAAGTTTTCCTCGGACCTGGATACGTTCCTGCGTCTTCTGGTAGGCATTCTGGCGCTCACGGGCATGTACCTCTGGCTGTTCGTGTGCAGTCGAGGACTCGCGAGCGTGCCGTTGGTGGGGCTGCTCATGGAGGACCACAGCATCGATGAGCATATGACGACGTTCGAAGACTTGTTGCAGGAGAACGCAATGGAGACACAAGCGACCAAGCAGACGAGAGAGACCATTTTGCAGAGGTATGCTGTCGAGCAGCAGATGAGTGGGGCGGACCAGGAGCGGCTGTCGCAGTTGAAGACCCGTGAGAAGCTTCTTGAAGAGCGACGGGAAGTTCTGAACGCAAATCTGCGGAGGTTCGCGCTGACGGGCAAATTGTCGTGCTGGAAGATCCCGATTGGCGTGGTTTTGATGATCCTGTCGTTGTTGATCGTGGTTTCCATGCTCATCACGAGCATCGACAAGATGGCTCACTCCAACTTTGAGCGTGGATTCTTGCTAAATGCCCCTGAGTTCCCAAACCCGATGGATCTGTTGCTGGTGCTCGCTTCGCGCGTGTTCCCGTTGGACTACGTGGTTTTCGCTGTGCTCTTCGTGTACCTGTTCACGATTTCGCTGGTAGTACTCAAGCGCCACGGTCTGCAGTTCCTGTGCTTCCGACTAGGTCGATTGCAGCCGCGACTGACGTCTGCTGCCACGATGACGATGCTGTCGCTCGTACTGATGCAGCTTGCTATGGTTGGGCTGTTCGCGCTGCTCACGCTGGCACCACAGTACGCCACCTTCGGACACCAAATGTTCGCTAATGATTCTGGGCGCGTCGTTCCCTGCACTTTGGAAGAGGCTGCGAATGCTGCAGCGGCTGCGGCCAAGTCTGGAGGTCTGCCAGCTCACTGTCGGATGACGCAGTTGGCACGGTTCTACAACACTCTAGCCGTAGAGCTCCCCATGTTTGGCACGGCCTTCTTCGTGGGTCAATTTTTCTTCGCTGCTGCCTTCGTGCCGTGGGTCGCCCACGCCTACTGCATGGCCAAGAAGCTGGACGACCCCATTGACCCCAAGCGCCAGCGGCTGCTTAGCGACTACTAATGCGTAAGTAGATGGAATGAATATGAATGGGAGAAGACGAAGCTATACAACACAACCAGCGTCAACTACTAAATTCTAAAATGTGTCAATCCATCTCGTCGCTCCCCCCTTCACTTCCTCCTCTTGAAATTCTACCTACTGTTGCTTCCACCTTCCTCGGCTGTCCGTCCGGAGCGATCACTTATAGCATCTATGACTCACTGCCGCCAACACTTAGTGGCTGTGGGACGACGCGTTGCTGGTAGCGTCCATGGAGCTCGTGCGCTCCTTACCGGCGAAGAAGCGGTTCTGGAAGCCGCCGAAGATGTTGCGAATGCCACCAGCGGGACTGTCACCGGCGGCTGATCCCTTGCCGTTCTGCGAGGTGTTGGAGCCGCGCGAGTCGTCGAACGGGCCAGCCGCTTGGTTCGGGTCGCATCCTGCCAGGAACGCCTCGTACGACTGCTCACGCTCCGCCAGCAGCTCCTCCGTGCGGATCTGCTTCGCCTCAACCCGGCCGCAGACTTCCTCAAACGCCTTCTTGGCCGCCACGTACTCCTTCTGCAGCGCGTCTAGCTCGTGCTTGATACCCGCGAGCTCGTGCTCGCTCTGCTGGATGCTGCGCAGCGCCGCGGACTGCTCGTCGATCTTGAGACACTTGATCGAGTACTTGACGGCGGACAGCCAGTTGTCTCCGTAGACGCAGAAGAGGTGCTCGCCCTTCTCGAGCGGCACCGTGCGGCGCACTTCAAAGAGCGACAGCTTGCTGAAGATCTCGGGCAGCTCCGAGTCGCTGTTGGCGTTGGGCCACAGCTCCGGGTTGAGGTCCATGAGCTCCACGGTGCTGGACAGATACATGTCCGCGGCCGTGCAGCGCGGCTTCTTGACCGACTCCTGCACCATGCGCACGGCGCCGTGCTGGTCGAAGAGTACCAGCTTGAACTTGCTCTTGGAGGCCGAGCGGCACATGAAGACGACCGACTCGCGGTCGCGGTCCACCTGCAGCTTGTAGAAGTGCGCGTCCTGCTTGTCCACCTTGGCGTGGCGTTCCATGCCGAAGACCATCTGCGTCACCTGCGGCAGCTGCGTCGAGTTGTTGCGCTCGTCGCACAGGTCCCTGGCGGCGGACAGCACGGTCTGCGAGATCTGCGTGGGAATGGGCATGCCGATCTTGGTGAATAGCGCGCCCACGACGCGGCCGAAGCCGCCCATAGACTCCACGTCCACGCTCTCGAACTCCATGTCCTTGCCACTGTCACCCGCCACATCGTACTGGCGGCGCTTGTTCGGGTCGCTCAGCACGGCGTATGCGGCGCTGGCCTGCTTGAACTTGTCGGCGGCCTCGGCCGAGCCGGCGTTGCGGTCCGGGTGGTACTTGAGCGCGAGCTTGCGGTAGGCCGTCTTGATCTCCAGCTCGCTGGCCGACTTCTCCACGCCCAGCACCTCGTACAGGTTGGTGCTCTCCTCGGGCTGCTTGGGCACGGGCTCGCTCATAGTGGTCGATGTGAGGGGGGACTTGGTAGTTCGCTGGCGGAGAAGGAATGTGGAAGGCGGCGTGTCGCTCAGTGATCCGCTGTCAATCTGAAACAACAACGCTATCCGTGCATATCCCTACAGACTCGCTGGTTCATATATCATCTTTGAAAAGTCCCGCATACAAGTACCAATACTGATGGTCTGTACCTTTGTAACATTATGTAAAAGATTGGAGCTGTATTTACCAGCGTACATCTGGACTCAGCTGGCCTGGAGGCCTCATTCGGCCGTCAAGTTTACTACGGAGCCTGTGCACTTTGCAAGCATTGATATCAACGACGTTCCACCCCAACACAAGGAGGCAACGCTCACTTTGCATGACCACCAACGACAACAACTCCGCAACAAACAACAAGAAGAGTTCGATGAAACAAAACAAAAGAAGACACACAGCCCCCCTTCCTCTTTTTCTTAAACGCGCGCCACTCCTCTCTCCTGCCGCTGTTCTTGTTTTCCACTCTCGTCGACCCCCTCCGTTCCCCTGTCCTAACACTTGGTTCTACGTCGATTGGCCCGCGAGCGCCGCACACCGTCGTCTCTCACTTCTTCGCCGTTCCGCCCCCAAAAGCCCTCCGGCCGTCGCATCGACCGCCGTCGAGCCGCAAGGTCGGCGACGGCTTGGCAGACACGAAGCCTCTCTCTCTCGCTGGGGAACGCTCACTGGAGGGGCTCTTAAATAAGATCCGCGACGTTCATGGGCATCTCGTCGATCTGCGTGTTGTAGAACTGCTCAATGTCGCGCAGGTATCGCACGTCGTTGTGCGTCAAAAAGTTGATGGCCACACCCTTACGACCGAAACGACCCGAACGACCGATACGGTGGATGTAGTTCTCGCGGTTCGTGGGCAGGTCGTAGTTGATGACCAGCGACACCTGCTGCACATCGATACCACGGGCCAGCAGGTCCGTGGTGATCAGCACGCGCGAGGAGCCCGAGCGGAACTCACGCATGATGATGTCACGCTCGCGCTGCTCCATGTCGCCGTGCATGGCTGACACCGTGAAGTCCTTCGACTGCATCTTCTCCGTGAGCCAGTCCACTTTTCGGCGCGTGTTGCAGTAGATGATGGCCTGTGTGATGGTCAGCGTCTCGTACAGATCGCAGAGCGTGTCGAACTTCCACTCCTCGCGGTCGATGGCGATGAAGAACTGCTTGATACCTTCAAGGGTCAGCTCGTCGCGCTTCACGAGGATGCGGATGGGCTCGCGCATGAAGCGGCGGGTCACCTCCAGCACGTCCAGGGGCATGGTAGCCGAGAACAGGGCCACCTGCACCTTCTCGGGCAGGAAGCGGAAGACCTCGTAGATCTGGTCCTTGAAACCGCGGGACAGCATCTCATCGGCCTCATCCAGCACGAACATCTTGACCTCGTCCGTGCGCAGGGCGCGGCGGTTGATCATGTCGCCCACACGGCCGGGGGTGCCGACCACGATGTGCACGCCCTGCTGCAGCGTGCGGATGTCGTCACGCACGGCGGTACCGCCGACGCAGGCGTGCACCTGCACACTCATGTAGTCGCCGATGGCCACCACGACCTTGACGATCTGCTGGGCCAGCTCGCGCGTGGGGGCGAGGATCAGGGCCTGGGTCTCCTTCAGGTTGATGTCGATCTTCTGCAGGATGGACACGGCGAACGTGGCCGTCTTGCCGGTACCGGACTGGGCCTGGGCAATGCAGTCGTGGCCCAGCAGGATGGGCTTCACGGCGCGCTGCTGGATGGCCGACGGCTTCTCGAAACCGTAGGCGTAGATGCCGCGCAGCAGGTCCTCGCGCAGCTCCATGCCGTCGAAGGTCTCGATGACCTCGTCCCAGTTGGTCTCGATGTCGCCCTCATTGAGCTGGACCTGCTCCGTCTGCTGGTCTTCCTCGACGTTCTCACTGCATGCAGGCAACGGACGGATGTACGTGTCAATACACTTCCTTAATTGTGAGCTATAGGAGCGGGTGCTTACGTCGGCTTGCGGTCCTCGACGTCAGCCATTGTGGTGGTTTGTTTGGGTGGGTGGGTGCGGGTGCTGAAGCAAGGAAAAGCGGGTGGAACGATCGAGCGTCCGCGGTCTTCCTCTGTGTGCGTGTTTTGTTTTGGATGCGTGGAGGAGGGATCAAGGCGCGCGGTCCGGGCCCGTCACTCACTTGCACTTTGTATGCCGCCCCGAGTGGGTGGCCAGCAGACTGTCGCTCTGGAGTGACTTCCCGGAATGCAGAGGGACCCTATCCCGCGTAGAAAGCGTCGTATTGATTTCCGGGAAGTCAATTATGGAGGACATTATGCGACATGTGCATAAAATTCCCTCGCAATAATTGTGTCGTTGTGGTCATTTTCACTTCAACTTAACGTTAGATTTGTGCGTGAGCGGCACAATATCCCGATAGAAGTCGTCAATCTGTTGATCAGAAGCCGAAGTTCGCAGTAAAATGGTGCGAAAATGAAAACGCAACGACCTGGATAACCCCCCTCAAGTAGCTAACACGCTCGAAGTGTCGACGACTGAATTTCAGATCGATCATAGCTGCATCTTCAGTCGAACACTTAAAAGTTAATCATTCTGGTGCTCGACGGACCTGCACTGCCTTCCAGCAGGTGCCACTGCCACCACAGAGTTCACTTCAAAACTCCCCACCCCGCCGGAGAGACTGCAGCTGCCAGTAGTTCTGGAGAACACTGTACAAGGGCCACCTACGCTTACTAAGGAGATTTCTTGTTAGGCGTATCTCTTGTGCGATGATCGTAGTCGAGCCCAGCCTCCACGTCTGCGGCGCTGAGCCCTCCGTCATATTCGTCTAAAGAGGGGACTTCGAGGGCGAGAAGCTTGATCGCGCCTGGCCTGGTGGCGAGTGGCTGTCTGCCGCCCTTACTAGCAGACTCAGTAAGTAGGTACTGTAAGTAGTCGTTGGAGCGGCAAGCCACTTGCCCCAAAACCACATAGCATCGCGCGCTACATTCCCATTAACTTTTGTTTTTATCTTCCGGGACTGCAGGAGTAGACCTCTTTATGAAATGAGCACGCATGACGGTATCGCTGGGAAGCGACTACCCCTGAACTGTTTGGCCACTTTGGCTACACGTGCTTACATCCATGGAAGGTGTGGTGAATCCAGAGCGCGAGACATCCAGTCCCCGTACGCTCATTTTTTCCCCTTCAGTGCTTTCGCTCATTCCCTGATACGGGATTTCCGAACAACGGCAACGACCGACCAAGTGCGATAGTAAGACCCGTGGGTCTTACTTTACAACTTGTAACGTTTGCTAAGCGAGAGCAGGCTTATACTCGAAACGAACCTGCCAGCATAATTCTCATGACCAATCTGAACCGTTCTAATTATGTTTAGGACACTCTAAATTCTAACTTCCCTTTTTGAAATGGCTACATATTTTCCGCCAAAACATTATGTAGCCATTTCGCATCACAACACAAAACATACCAATGGCCGACGACGTCCTGCGGATGCGCGAGCTGCTGGCGCAGAGCCTGCGCGCGCCGGAGCCGCAGCGGTCCGCGGCCGAGAGCGAGCTGCAGCAGCTGCAGCGCGCGCCCATCACGGCTCCGTTCCTGGCAGCGCTGCTGGACATGTGCGTGGCGGTGCCCGGCGCCGACGGCGTGCCGCGCAACTTGGCGCAGCTGGCGGCGGAGGACGCGGACGTGCGGCTGCTGGGCGTGCTGTGGCTCAAGCACTTCCTCAAGGCGCAGTGGCGGCAGCGCAAGGCCATGAACCTGCTCTCGGACGACGAGCGCGCCCAAGCGCGCAGCGTGCTGCTGTTCGCGGCGCTGCACGAGCCGCAGCCGACGGTGGCGTTGCACTTGGCGCTGGTCGTGGCGACCATCGCGCGCGCCGAGTTCCCGGCCCTATGGGCGTTCGAGGCGCTGTTCCCGCCGATGCTGCAGCCGCTGCGGCGCCAGGACGCGACGCCCGACGTGGCCAGCGAGAGACGCGGCGTGGACGTGTGCTACCGCGTGGTGAAGGAGCTGGCGGTCCGGAGACTCATGCAGCACCGCAAGCAGTTCGCCATGCTCAGCGTGGAGCTGCTGCCGCTGCTGCAGCAGTACTGGAAGACGGTGGCCACGCAGCTGAACGACTTCCTGCAAACACAGGTGGACGCGGCGGGACAGTCGAGTGCTGACAAGGCGGCGGCGATTGCTGCGGCATTGGCCACAACTGGAGCGGAGCAGCTGAACGTGCTGGTGACGACGACCAAGCTCATCTCGACGATGCTGCTCAATGCGTTCCGGGACCTGTCGGCGTTGCAGAACGGCGAGCTGATGCGCTCGGCGCTCGTGGAGTTCTATAACCAGCTGGAGAGGCTGGTCAAGTTCCGACAAACGTTCGGTGCAATTGTTGGAGACGCAGGCGGAGTGAGTCCAGGTGTGGAGATCGAGGAGACCATGCTGACGCTCGACAAATGCATGCACCGTGTCGCTGCCATCGTCGTGGGCGTGCAGAACTCGTACCCCATGGAGTTCCGTGAGTACCTACCGCCGTACCTGACGCTGTTCTGGAACGTGTTCAACGCCTTCGCCTCTGATCCCTCGACAGCGCTTCCGTCACCCACGCGATTGCAGATTGATAGTCTCCAGTTCTTTGCTAATGTGCTGAGTTGTCGGTTGTACAAGAAGGAGAGCTTATCGGGCCCGGACGGAACGACGCGAGTGGTGTCCAAGGTCATTACGGCGACGGGAGACGTCGCACTGACGGACGCCATGATGCTGGAAGCGCAAGCAGCGGTGCAGACATTTTTCACTCAGGCTGAGAACCGGTTCGCGTCGATGCTGAACATGGTGGTCATGCATTACATGACCTTGACGCCCAATGACCTGAACGAGTGGCAGAGTGACCCCGAGGCATACTGCACACTTATGGAGAGCTTAACTGCTAAGGAGTCGGTGCGAGCTTGTGCCGAGAATGTGTTCTTGACGCTAGTGCAGAATTTCCCGGACCAGACGATCCCTGCACTGACACAGATGACTTCCAGTGCTTCGGCGTATCTCGTGGAGCTAGGCCACGGCCAGGTATCGACGGCTGGAGACGACCGACGAGTGCTTGATATGGACGCCGTGCTTTTAGCCATCGGCTTGGGCTGCTACGATCTGCACGATTGCTTTGAGTTTGAGCCGTGGTTCCTTACCAACCTCGTGCCGATCCTCGTCAACCCGAGTGCAGCGGTTGGCTCCTACCAGGGTCTACCAGTTCTTCGTTTCCGCATTGTATGGCTCGTGAGCTGTTGGCTAGCGCAGCTGTCGGCGAACGTGCGACCTCCGCTTTACGACGCGTTGCTCAACCCCTCGGCGTTCTTTCACCAGGCAGACGCCGATGTGGCGCTCAAATTGCGCATTATTCAAACGCTCGAGTCTATGATGAACGACTGGGGCTTCGAGTACGAAGCGTTTGCTCCGCTCTTACCACGAGCACTGGAGTGTTTGTTCGCGTTCTTCCCTCAGGCGGACGAGTCCGAGAGCAAGATGAAGGTGCTGGGGTGCCTGGAGGCGATCATCCAGGCTTGTGGTGCGCAAATTGTTACGTTCTGCCACCAAATCAGTGCACCGCTTCCAGCTCTTTGGACAAACGAGAGCGATGCTAGCAACTTGGTGCGTGGGAAAATCCTGCAGCTGATGGCCAAGCTTCTCGCAAGTGTGAAGGAGGCCCAGAAGAACCCTGCCGATGTGCGTGTAGAAGCTGGCAGCGTGCAGACATTGCTGGATATGTGTGTGCAGGTGATTCGCTTTGCGACGGATGTGGCGAACCCGGACGAGGTGTTCTTGATGGAGAGTGGATTGGAGCTGTGGAACGAGACGCTTAACGTGTCAACGGTCTACACCGAGGAGCTGCACTTGCTCTTCGGCAACGCGCTACGTTTAATGGAGCGGGATTACGAGCACGTGGCGTTAGTGCTGTCATTACTGGAACGCTACTTGCGGCTTGGGAAGGCTCAGTTTTTGCAGACCTATCACACAAGTGTCTCTGAGCTCCTGCAAAGGTTGGTCGGCAGCGTTAAAGCTGAGGCCTCGCTGCAGATTGTTCAAGTGACGGAGATAATCGTCGCGACACTTCCAGCGGATCAAGTGGAGTGCTTCCTGCCTGTTGTGAGATTAATGGTTGAAGCTTGCGTTACCTTTCAGCAGGGGGAGGCCAAACATGAACCGGAGAGTGTGCTGGCTGGCTACTTGAGCGTCGTCGCGCGGCTGATGACGATCGACTTGGAATTTACACTGAAGGGCCTATTGGCTAACGACCAAGCCGCGTTGCTGTTGTTAGTCGATGCGATGCTGAAGTTGTTCTACACTGTGGGGTCATTGCCGTTGACTCTTTTGCGACGGAAGGTGTGGGCGCTGGCCTTGTGCTCTACTCTGATGCTGCTACAACAACCACTACTGGAAAAGACCGGTCAGGTCCTGGAGATATGTGTCAAAGTGATTGAGGATGAGCAAGAAGAGCTGAAACAAAGGCAGAGTGCTGCCGCTGCTGGCAATGAGGAGGATGGGGCGCGGTCAGGAGTTTATCGTGCACTACAAGCTCACCGTAATAATCAGCAGCAACAACAGCCAAATGAAGAAGATGAGCCTATATTAGCGCTGGATTTGAAGGAGTTCGTCTGCGCGAGGCTGAACGACCTCGCAACCAAGTTGGGTGGCGGTACATTCGACCAATTGCTGCAAACGGTTGACTCCTCGGTGCTGCGCAAGTTTCAGTCATAGAAGATGGCCATAATGTGCAGATACTTTGAAGTATATATGAACTTCAAATTTTGAGCTTGTGTCGACAAAGAAAACGTGCCCCCTGCGTACTTGCTTATTGGTACTCAGGTAAACGTACGGGCATGAATGTAATACACCAACACGCAACGAGATACTTCGAGGTTGCAGTCGTCATGATCGCTACGTGCCAGAAATTGATGCAGTGCACTTATTCAGTGTACTTGATACCATTGATGCAAGCTGAAGGTATCGGGTAATGCGGGTTTCACGCACGCACTGCTCTGTTCGTTTTCTACATGTACTGTAGTCTCTGGCCTCTAAGGTCACACCTTCGCCTGCAGCGCATCGGATCTATCCTGCGCACATCGATATTTCTTCCCCAAGCTGGAAGCGATCGAAGACGGAGATGGCGGCATGATCGGCACGCGACTGTGGTGAGTTCGATGGAAACCTCCACGACTATCGATGTTCAGATGATGTTAGCGTTCGTTTGTTGTATCTTGGTTTTGGAGGCTATGATAGGGTGGCGACGATGCAAATGCATCTCCATTCAGCACTTGAGTTTGTTAGAGTATTGATCAAAGAGTAAAAATCAGTCCGCCAGCCTGAGATCGAGAATGCGTACATACATGGACATTGCTTTGGGACATTATTTATTTTAATAAAATACTTCATAATAAGAAAACTGGCACGAAAAGCGAGTCCCTGCATTGGACTGAGCTTACAAAGTAAGACTGCTCCGTCATGATTGCGGTTATCAACCACAATCGCTCAGTGATAACGATCAAGTCATATGCTGGCTGCATACAAAAATGAGTATACTGAGCTTTAGTTGGTGATCAGCAGTAGTACAAATGAATTTGTCATGTTCGCAGTTCGTAAGAACTGTGCTTGCCATCCCAGGCGAGTTTGTCATCAAACGACATTAAGCAACCTTCACGCTACACTAGGCAACATTAGCCTTACGGTACACAAGTTGCACAACCCAGTCAGGTTTGTCATTGTGCAACGTTACTGGAAGGAGCTAAACAGAGCAAAGCAAAGCAAAGCGAGGCAGGCAAGCAAGCAAGGTCATGTATTAAGAAGCAGCTGCTTCTGCAGTCAAGAGATTGACTGGGGTAGATGGACCGCAATAACTAAGGGTTTTGGCCAGTTTAGTACACCTTTGCCAATCCAAGTTGGCAGTAGTGTAAGGCAAAGCCGAGAGTCCCGTAAATACGAAAAATATTTTTTTCAAAAATTTATTTTCGAGGATTAGTACAGACCAACGTGGATTTAGTCCACAGCAAACATCTAAGTTCCATACTCCATGGGCTCGCTACGAATAGCAGCGGCGACAGACCTTGCGTCCGCTTACAGTACAGCGGGTGGGCAAAGTCAGCATCCCCCCCATCTCTGTCCTTGGCAACTTCAACACCTTACGAGACTAGAGTGCAAGTGGAGATTTTGATCTCGATCGCGATGAAAGCGGCTTTCTTCTTGTGATTTGCTTGCCTGCATCTGATTGGCATGCTATTTAACGAAATCCACCAATCAACGGAGCCAAATTCGTTTATATTTCATTAGTTATACTGTCTGCTGAGAACCAGTCGATTAGACGCAAGCCGAGTTCGAGCTCGAGTTCATTCGAGCAGTATTATATCCCTTTCATCCGACTAGACCCTACATGGCACGAACAGCAAGGCGTCAGTTCTCCCAAGACCTTCGAGACCGCGTCATCCACAAATGGAAGAAGGAGAAGCTGGGCTACAAGAAGATCAGCAAGCACCTGTGCATTCCTCGCTTAACAGTGTAAAGCTTATCGCAAAGCTTCTTACTGATCAACGAAGTGCTGATGTGCACCCTGAAGTCGAACGCAAGCATTTCCTGCATCTGCACGAGTGTGTACTGGCAGTTGTCTTCCAGGTAGCCCACGAGAGCTTCCTCCATTTCTGGAGGCACGCCGCCCGCGCGCCGCCTCTCTTCTTGACATCAGCGGCTTGGCGCTGGACGATGTTGCGGGCAGTTGTGGGAGGGATGCCGTTGCAGTCGGCAACCAGCACCCAGTCACGCCCTTCTCGGTGTGCATCGAGCACACGCGTGCGGGCCGCAAGCCCATGCTTCGGCTCTTGGGGCATGTTGCCGGCGGAGACAGTCTGTTACTGACCAGTGATTTGAGTTTGCTCTGCACTAAATCCACCTTGCTCTAAATACTAATTTCAGAAATTATTTTCCGATTTTTGGATGTTACTTAAGTTACTTCACACCGTTTTGCTTTATACTGCTGCCAACTTGGATTGGCAAAGGTGAGAAGGTGAAAAATTGACCAGTTAAGTAGAACCAGTATTAATAATATTGCAGAAATAATGATATACGTGCTTTGGTTGGCTATAAAACTCTTACCACGCGAATCCATATGGTAGTTCGATACAAAGACCAGTATTATTCCGCTCTACTAGACTGATCGCAGCATACTGTAGGTATGTTTTCTTTGGCGCGCTACAATAGCACTTTCATAGCTGCTAACTGTGTCTGGATTGGTGCACATGTTAGAGCAAATCTAGGGCTTTCATTGTGTACACGTTTTATCTCCAAAAGATTAGTAGTTTTCAAGAAAATACTTTTCAAAGTCAAAAATTCAGCTTGCTCTACTAAACTGGCCAATCCCCTAACAAAGGTAAAAAAAACATATCTACATGTACAGCATACTGCAATAGCAACTACAAAAAAACACCGAACTGCGAATCAAGCGGGCTTTAAAGCCCGCGAACCAGTACGGTACCCCAGGCTTCAGCGAGCACCACCACCAAAGTGGCGTTTTCTCATTTCTCTCGAAGCCCCGAAGCTCTCAAGCGCCACGAAACATGCGTCTGTCCCTCATACTGTCTGTTATTGTTGTCACTGGCTGCCTTGTGGCCTGCAACGCGGCTGCAGACTCCGCCCAAACCAAGATCTCGGTGATGCGGTCGGAAGGCCCCATCCGCTCACTCAATGCAGGAGAGGACGACGGTGATGCTTCCTACGGAAGGTTTCTTCGGGCACACAAAGAGAACGACGTGTCCAGCTCAGAAGAACGAGTGATTGTGTTGACTGAGATGCTGAACAAGGCGAACGTCAAGCAAGCGGCCAAGGCGATTCTGAAAGACCCCTCGATCGAGGCCGCGGTGTGTAAGGAGTGGAATGCGAAGGGGTTTAAGACGAACAAGATTTCACTGTGGCTGTCAACCAGAAAAAAGGATAAATACCTTCAGATCTACAATGGCTACGGACATTACCTGTACCAGCTCATGAAGAAGGCACAAGAAAAGCTCTCGTAAAGCCACACACTGTGACGCTGATATCGTGGGTGGTTTCCAGCACGATAAAGTAAAATGTGTAGTTTGATTGATCTTTTACTGTCCTATGTCTGCTTTCTACTTTGCACGTTGGCGCATTGTTTGTACCTCCTAAATTTCCTTTGCATTCGTGCTAGAAATGCCCCCACGTTGTTATCACGGCTAAGCAAATGCTTCCAGCGAGAACTGCAGCGTACCAGCAGGTTTACCCTTTTTCATCAAGCTGACTTCTTGAATAGAGGATTGGCCAGGTTTGAGTCTGGCTAACGATGCGGATCCCTGTGCAATCTGAGTGGTACCCACCGTGTTGCCATACTTAACAGTGAAAGCCATCGTGGCGTTGAGCGCCGCGTCGATCGGTAGCGCCACCTCGAACAACTGGGCTTTCCACGACGGGTTCTTCCCCCCATGGGTGTGCGGAGAGGTTTGAACCTGAAGCAACTTCACGCCATTGCTTGTATCGAACCGACAGATGCAGTATGGGCTTTGCTTGCCACTGACATGAAGCCCCTTGGCCCCCATGATCTTGAGCATAAATCGTTGTACTTCTGAGGCGGGAGCAGGGGACTTTGAGGAAGACAGTCGACGTCGCATCGCTTGAAGGACCCCCTTTGGAGACCCGAGTTGAGGGGAAGTCGGCGGCATCACAGCTGGTTGTGTCTCCGCTGGCACTGGAGGAGAGATCTCGACTGCAGGGGGAGGCACTTGTACTTGATCGGGAACCTTGTCTTCAATGCTCTTTTGAGGGACGGCTTCTCCTCTGCGTGAGTAGTCGACAGCCAGCATGATGTCGTTTCCATGCTGAAGGATCTCGTCGCGAGTAGCCCAAATGTATTCGGTCGGGTTGACGACAACACCAGAGACCAAGCCGGATAGTTGTGGAATGTCTTCGATCTTAAACGACTCATTGTGCACCCGCAACAGACAACTGAGCAGTGTCAGGATTTCGTGGGGGCTAAGCATGCGGTTGTTTTCCATGTGTTGTGGTCCTGCGGCCGGGTCGCTCGAGACACCAGCGCGGTGCAGCACCTCATGAAAGTCCACACTTCGGTCAAGTTGTCGCTTGCACTCTACAACGAATAAAGCAGCATTTAGAGGAGAATTCCACCTACTTTACAAACTGTGAGTTTACAATTACGCACCATCGGTGATAACGCCAAGAACGTCTTTCCCACAGAAATCTGGTGTCGCAGCTGAAAGCAACGTCAACCCCACCTGGAATTCAAGGGAACAACGCTATAAGGTTAGGAGCCGTACTCTGTTTGCAGTCAGCGATGATCGTCACGCAGCGTACCTTAAGATATTTACCATAGCGTGCGAGCAGCTCCGGCGCGACAGAAATCGTGATAGGCTCGTGGTAACATTTTCCAGATAGTTCACTCCGGAATTTCAAGATGATAGTCGTCATCACCTTCCTCTTGAGCGCCGCTATAATACCGGGCCCGTGTCCTCCACCTCCCGGGCTCTCAGGTTGCTGATACTCTAGTGTCCATAGCGACGGGAATTTCGCCTTGTTCTCCATCCCAGTGATCAGCGCGATCTGGGCGCGTTGGATCTCGTTCGCAACAGCGTCAATGTGCTCGGCATTCTGCTGAAACAGGTGCTCCATATTGCCCAACTGCTGCCCCACAAGTAAGGCGATGTTATCAAGACCCTGTTGGAGATGAGCCACTTGACCTGCTAATGCGTTCTCGTTTGACGCAGCAGCGGCATTCTGTGCATTTGCGGGGTCTGTAGCGGGAGTCGGTTGCTGTGACTTGTTGGTATACCATCCCATGTCGGCTGGGAGGTACTTCTGGTCCGTTCCGATACTTAGCTGCGTGAAATGTTCCTGATCACTCAAGAGTTGATCCACATTAAAGCGTTGGCCCCCTTGAGCCACTGTACAGCGTGTCACTAGCAACCCTGGATAGGTCTTAAGTAAACGCTCGAGGTTCATGCAATACCACACGAGCTGCTTCCACGCCAACGTTCGCTCACGGGCTATCACACTGACGCTCAACACAGAAGTCGTGGTATCCACATCTCCAATTGCATCGCTGACTTCCTTCGCAACACGGGCGCTGAAGTCATTTTTCAGCTTGTCAGTAAAATTTGACCCGGCGTACTGTCGCTCCGATGAAAGCAGCGGTGAAAACGTCGCCACTGCCAATTTCTCAAACAGATTCTCTGGAATCGCTGGCTCGAACGAGTATTCCCATCGCACAAATTCAACTAACCCAGCCGATTTATCCTCTTCGGATGGAAATGTTTTAGCATCCGTTGCTGCATCATCGGGGGCTCGATTCCAGTACACAGGCACAATGAGGTCCGAGTTCCAGGTCATTCTCTTTGACTTGCCCGAGGAATAAGCGAGATGGAGGTGGAGCAGCAACTCCTTCAGCTGTTGCATGGTAGTTGTACTGACTTCTCTCCAAAATGGCAACGACTGCAGCAGCGCATGACTCACATAGCCATTCGCTGTTGCGTTGGCATCGAGCTTGTGGTTGACGATCTGGCGGACGAACTCGATCACTAGCATCGGGTCCAGGAAGAGCCGCTCTCGGAGCATCTGAACGTCAGACACGCCATCGAACCACACAATGTCGCCTGTATCGTGCAGCAAATGCAACGCAGCCAGCATCTCCTCTTTAGGTATAACGAACTTCGAGGAGTTGGTGACTGACTTGACAAACTCCTTGACCGACAAGAACGCAGCGTCGACTTTTTCCTGGAATGACGACTTATTGTGTAGATCACGCACGCAGCACTGTTGGGCGTGCTTCAGCAGCTCAGCGTAACTCGGTGGTAACAATACGGAGCTACCACTCGTCATGAGCAGAGCTTTCAACTTCCCACGCGCGATACTTTCGTCTTTCATGTCGGCACTGGAGAACACAATCAGCTCTTCCGAAAGTAGAACCGGTTGTTTGCGTAGCATTTGCTCACAACTCGCAATCTGGTCGTCCAGTTCTGTTGTTTCAGCACTAGGATTATTATCCTGAATCTCAAACTTTGCGTCCTCCAGTTCCTGTTGCGCGCGCTGCACACGGTCTTTCATTCGCCGGATATTCGACTTGAAGCGATACACGACATCTTGCTGAATTGCGGTAATTTTGCGACGATCGTGGTCAACTCGGTCTGCTTTCGTGCCTAAGAAGCCAAACTCCGCCTGTGGGTGGTGAGCGCAGATCATTCGAACCCAGCGGAAGATGTGGACTTCTGCGAAGGCGTCCATCATCCGGTCGTCGACTGTTTGGTCCGTCGAGTCGGTGGCTGCTGTAAGTGCGTTGTGGTATCGCTCCAGATTAATGCACAGCAAGTATAGCGTTCGTGAAGAGTAAAATAGTGTGTGCGCTGCCCGATACTCCTCCTGGCCAGCGAAATCCCAGAAGGAGACTTGGTATTCACAGTTTCCCGCCCCCGTCTCGACTTCAAAGCTCCACGGAAAGAGGTCGATTCCAATGGTTCGAACGTCAAACAACTCGAGAGTGGGGGTTCCGCTGGTGAAACTCTTGATGAAACTAGTTTTGCCCCACCGACTCGGTCCAACAACGCAAACCTTGGATCGGTACAACAAACTGTCCGACTCCGGTGTTTCTGCTACTTTGACCTTACTCATTGGGACACTCCTGCTTTGGGAACTGCCTCCTCCAATAACGCGACGAGCCCGCATTGGGCTCGTCTCGGGGTTTGCATCTTCAAAGCCTGTCGAGTCTGCGACCCGCTTGAAAGAGGCGCTGCCTCCTCCGATGACACGCCTGTAACTAGGCTCGGATTTAGAGTCAATTGACTCGCGCTTGGTCGATTGTGCAGATCCCCCTCCGATGATTCTTGGGGATGTCGAACCACCTTGAATGGACTTGGAGGTACTTAGCGGCGCGCAAGAGGTCAGCGTCGTAGTGGTAAAAGCCAACAAGCTTGTCTTTAAGCTTAGATCAAAATCCAGCGACGGCATGTCGAGATCATCGTCCGCGGTTTCGTGAATATTTTCATCAGCACCTGTAGACATTCCGTCGAATTCTGCTAGAATGCTGCCAAGCGTAGTAGTGCCTTGCTCTTCAATTGCATCCGCTTCAGTTTTAGTAGTCTCATGACTTCGTCCGCCTCGGGTGAGAGCACTGTAATATGTGGCAATGTCTGTTGCGCCACGGCGGAAAACTTCGATTGGGAGCTTGAAAGATGAATTTCCCTTCTCGCGCTGCGAATTCCACTCGTGGACGAGCTGCAATCGTGCCTTTATTGTTATCGAATCCGCATCAGGTTTGCATTTCGACTGGAAATACTCATCCGGCTCCGACCAGGCCACTGTAGCGTTGTTCGTCAGCAAGAGTCGGCATACCTCCATAAATTCCTCGTCGTCGGCCTTCCGCTGACTGGGGCTTCGGAAAATTGCATTGTCTAAGGGAGTAGTATTTTTCTGTTCGACAAGTATCGGCGTTAATGCTGGTCAGTAGGTGGAGTTACTGCATTCACGCACCTTATTCACGGCGTTGACATCAGCACCAGACGCAACCAATGCACGAACAAGTCGCGAGTTCCAGTTGTACGCTTGGCGGTGAAGCGGAGTTTCGTGCCACGAGTTCTTAATGTTCATATCCGCCCCACTTTTAAGCAACAACTCGTAGGTTGTGCTGGCAGCGGTCTCAAACAGGACCGTTTTGGTCTGAAAGCAATCATTAGTATCCAACACAATAGCAGCGAGTGCACTTTGCTTGCCTCACCTCTTTGCGACTCCCTGTCACAACCGTGTAGCGGTGGTTCACGTCAGCCCCTCGACTCAAGAGCAACTTGATAAGGACTGCGTTGTTGCGAACCACGGCCGCTCGCAGAGGAGGTAAGCCCACAGCTTTCGATCCGTTGGGATTGGCGCCTTGGTCGAGCAGTAGCTTGACCAAAGACTCGTCCTGCTTGGCAACTGCGTGATACAGCAAGGTATTTGCCGCCTCCTGTGTGATGAAGGCGACCAGTTAGAGTGTTGTCACCACACAGCGAGACGTTTAGACGACGTTTTCTTACGTTTTTTGTCCCGCTCGTTGGTGCCTCGTTAGGATCTGCCCCTGCTAGCAGAATCTCCTTCAGCTCCTCCGCATTACCAGAGCGAATCGCCTGGAGAGCTTTCTTCGCCATAGCCTCCTTTTCAGGAGGTGCTTCTGACACCTTCCCCATCTCGAAACAGGAACTGTGGGCAACGGATCAGCAGCACGACCAGCCGTTGGTTTCACCTGGAACGGAGGCCGTGTTTCGCGGACATGAAGTGGTTGCCGTGGGCACGAACATGCTTTTGATAAGAATAGTGGCATCCCAACTACTGACAAACTTTTACCTCCTGCTCGACCTCGCCAAATTTACCAGGCTTGTCGTCTTCAACCCTGAGGGCGATCTGAGCTAACTTGGCCTCTGCATCTGTTTGACTGACCATTGAGCCACCATTCGGCTCTAGTCGAAGGCGCAGCGCGAGATGCAGGGGGTCCAGCAGCCTCCCGAGCTGCTGGCCTACAAGGCTCTGCAGGCGGTGCAACGCGGTAATGCCGAGGAACTGGCCAAGTTGATCCAGGCGGGAGCCAATGCCCACGTTATCAACGCAGTCGTCAAGACCGGCACGAGTCCGAATGGACGTCCGGACCGTGTAAGGCTTTGACTTGGTTCTATCACCTCACCTTTTATCATGCTGAGCAGTATTTTTCTTTAGGAAGCCAAAGGAGGGCTGCTGTACCACGCAGTGGACAAGGAAAACGTCGAGCTGGTTAAAGTTTTGTTAGGAAACGGAGCTGAAGTCAACGGATCAAAGCAGGACGAGGTCAGTCGCGCTGCATAATCTTGGAGGTGACGGTGACTAATTCCTCTCTTGCCCTGAGCAGAGTCCGCCGCCGCTTCGAGCTGCAGTTTTCCGTAAGAACATCGAGTTGGCGACGCTGTTGCTGAAGCGAGGAGCGAATGTGAACCGCAAGTACACTATTGTCACTGGCGCTAGCAAACGCGTACGTTGTAGTAGATTCTAGCACTTCATGTTTGAAACTTTAACTGATAGATTTTGTTCTGGATCGGTAGGCATTGACTGTGCTGTTCGAGCCGACCTCCGAGGGTGTATTCAGTTTGCTGCTTCGGAGAGGGGGCGATGTGAATGTAAAGGATTCGATGGGCGATACGCCACTTCATGTTCATGCCTCAAAGTGGAATGCAAGCTTTGTTAACGGCCTTGTGGAACATGGAGCTGATGTGAACGCAGTTGACACGGTAAGGATTTATGCACTTATCAAAAGTATTCTACTTCGATTCGCTTACCAGCTTACTGCATATCTGTTTAGGATAATCACACCCCACTAGCTCGCGCAATTCAGCAATGGGACTTTCCTGCCGGGTGCGACGAAGAAGTGGACTTTATTGACGTCTGCCACATCCTCATGAGCCACAAGGCCACGCTGCCTACAGCAGATTCAATCTCCAGCCGACCCGAACACTCCGACCGACTGCTTTGTCGACTTCAACTCGTGAAAGAGTGGGCTGCACAACGCAAAGTTGGAATGGTGGCGTTGACCCATGTACCAATTGAGATTTTCCGTCGAGGCACTGACGAAGTTGTCGCGTACTTTGCGTCGAACACGCTCGTTCCAGTTGCTGTCGAGCCGAGCGAGCAGCTAAGAACCGAGGCCCTTCCTGAGCCACCGCGAAGACTGACCAAAATGGGGGTCTCTGCGTGGTCAGCGGGCGAAGAAGTTCTCCAGAGGCAAGTGGAGATCTTACCCGCTTTGGATCGTGCCTCTAGTTCAAGAGTTGCACTGCCCAGCAGCGATGACATCAGTCCCTTTCCGGGACGTCAGGACCCCGAGCCCATTCTGCCAGACGTCGATCGTCGTCCACCACGTACTAGCAACGCGGCTTGGCTGCTGAGAGATCAGGTCGTTCCTATCGACCAGCTTCCAGCTCTGGGGGATTCCAAAGCCAGCAGCGGTGGCACCCAAGTCGATGAAATCGTGGCGCCCATTCCAGCAGAGAAGCCCGTCGAATCTGCCGAGCCCATTGCAAGCGCCCTTGATCCGGAGGCTGCGTTGTGCTCCAGGAGTGAAGTGTTAGCACCGATCGAGTCGCCACCTCCGGTCGTGAGTGATGCAGTGCTGGGTCCCGTTGCGAACGATACCATTCCAGCATTAGCTCGAGTGCCTTCGAAGGCAGCGTTACCGCCAGTGTCAGTCCGATCTGCTGTGCAGTCAATGCCCTCGCTGCTGCTCTATCGACTGAAGATCATGTGCGCTACGGGGCTCCGTCGCGTCTTGAAGATCCGTCGACAGAACCCCTACTGCATCTGCCGACTGGTTCGTGGCGACGGCGAGATGCTCGTTCAGTTCCAGACTTCTGTGCACCCGGGAGGCGGTCAAGTCCCCACGTGGCGGGGCCAAGTGTTCCAGCTGGCACTTACGCAGGAAAACACGCGCACGTGCACCTTGGTCTTCATCCTCAAGCACTCGGGCATCGTGTCCTCACTCGAGTAGGTCCTATCCTGTCTTAGTCAGCCTAACATGTTGGGCCTAACTTTTGTTTTTTGTGCGATTTATAGTGAACGTATCGCCGTGGGCATGATGCCGTTCCCGCACGTCCCGGTCGGCCACACTCTGAAGCACAAGCTGCTCCTACTGAACAACGACAAACCCGCAGGACGGCTAGAAGTCCAATTAGAAGCTTATTGATGCTCAATCAACATGGCTGCACTTTGTATCCGTCACACGTCGCATAAATAAATATTCCTTACGATCATCTAAAACACTGGTACAGTGTACCTTTTTTCAAAGGGGCGGCGATTTGTATCGCGCCCCCTTCTGTATGGAATTTGCCACGCACCATGCGGCGCTCGAGTCTGCGGCCGCGGCAGATCGATGTACACGCGCGCATGCGCATCATCCGCACGGAGGACGACCTGGAAGCGGATGACGACGGCACGGGGGGCGCCACGCACCCACACGCGGTGTTCCAGCAGCTCGTGGTGGTACGGCTTTCCTGCATTTCCTTTTTATTATGTTTTTTCTTATATATTCGTAAGAAATAACATTTTTATTATTGAACTAACAAAAAACTATTCTTATCCTGTCCTGGCCTAAAATAGAACCTGGAAGCTCGCCAGCAGGCAGGCAGCCAATCGAAGCGCAAGAAGAAGGACATCCCGATCCCGGTTATCCTGTCCGTGCCAACGTATGAGACTGCGGTGCCGGCCGACTTCGAGGTGCCCACGTCCTACGTGAGATTCCAGGCCCTGCCCAGGTCGGATGAGGATCCTGCAGGATTGGAGTCCTTAGGTCCGGAGCCGCAGGACATCGAGCTGGACCTGGGCCTGGAAGATATGCGTTGGCTGCGACGCCACCCCAAGTACGGCGTGGACGGAGACCCTCGCTACCAATTGTCCCAGGAGCGGTTCGCCCAGATGCTGGACGCGCTGGAGAAGGCGTCGGCGTTGCTGAACCCCAACGTCATGACGCTGTCGGAGGCCGAGGACGTGTTCGCCAAGCGGCTGAACATGCACAAGACGCCGCTCAACCGCGTCACGTGCGACGTGTACGCGTACTGGGCGGCCAAGCGCCAGAAGCTGCGGCGTCCGTTGCTGCGGCGCTTCTGGCCTCAGACGCCGTTGAACGACACCAACCCGCACGCTGTCTTCCGGCCGCGTGAGAAGGAGCGCTACAAGCTCCGGAAGCACCGCAAGAACGATTTGGAGGGGTTCCGCAAGCTGCAACAACTGCGTGTGGACTTTGAACGTGTGCGACGGCTGATGGATCTTGTGCGCCGTCGAGAACGAGCCAAGCGACTACAGTTGGACTTTTTGGACGAGATCCGGCGCCAGGCGGAGCATGAACTCACGAATCGCGGGCCGAATGCGGTCGTCCGCAAGCCGGTCATCCCAGTGGATGAAGAGCGCGAGCGCCACAAGAAGAAGAAGAAGAAAAAGAAGAAACATCGTGACAGTGAGAACGGCAGTTTGTCCGGGGATGGTAGTGGAGGACTTAGCGCATCAGGGGATTCGAAGGCGGGAGCAGATGCGAAATCCAAGGCACAGGCGGCTGCAGTTGAAGGTCCTCAGATCGCGCCGACATTCATGGAGTACGATACCTCCACGAACTTTGTGATGGAAGACGCGTCGGCAATGACGGACACCGATGGATCACCAAGAGACTTGAGCGGCCCAGTGTACCCGTCGTATCCCCTCTCGCCGTCTAAACTGATGGCGGCAATTTTCCAGCAGCCACCCAAGTACAGGTGCCGCGGACGTATTGGTCGTGGTGGAAGGCTGGTGATGGATCGAATCCCTGTGCCGTCTTCACGGTACTACGGCCCCATCGAAACAAGCGCTCCGTCCCTGAAGCCCACTCAAATGAGCTCAGCGCTAGCATCCGCGATCCAACAGAATGGCGCAGCGGGTGTACCCTCCGCGAACTTGGAGGTCGGTGTTGCTGCCAACCAAGGGGCTGTCCTCGTTCAGGAGCTGTCCGTTAAACCGTTGATGCACAAAATCAACCATTTAACGTCGAAGCGATTGGACGAGATCTACGGCATGAGTGACAGCGAAGATGAATACCTCGAGCCTCTTTCTTCGTCAGTGTACGAGACGCCGACGCGCAAATCTACAAGTGGTGGTAAGGGTGCTCACAGTACCCAAACAGGACCTGGACGGAAGGTGAAGTTCACCCTGGATGTCTAACAAAATGGCAAGACGAACTGTGCATGCCGGCTCAGACACTACGACAAGGCAGTAAAACCCCCCTTGAGAGCGGAACGCGAAATGCAAACCAGAAGACACAGTTGTGAGCTTGTTAAGTTATGGTGTGTTTTGTTTTGTTTATCATTTTTGCTGTCGCTTGTCAGTGAGCTCGGAGAATGGGCGTACGATCACCTGGATGGCATTCACGGTTAGTTCTGCAAGGATACCCGTGTGCATGTAGACTAACGCGGTGCTTACGGTTGTTGAAGCTGTACGCGTGATGATTTCACCCCCAGGCCTTTGCGCGGCAGTCTTTGGTCGTCTACAATGCAGGCACGAGCAGGTTAGCTCAAGGTTCATCAAATGGCTGCCACGATTGGGTCGACGTACTCATCGGAACGACCAATCGGTTTCTTCCGGAATGCGTTCGGAGTGATCGCGGGGCCGTAAATCACCTGATCCGAGAGCTGGGTCTTTCGAAGCGGGATCCGGTTTCTGCCGTCGTCAATGTTCAAGAACGCGGGATTTCGGTAACTCCACTCGTTGTCGTACTCGGTGTGTGGACTCAACAACTGCAGCTGCAAATGCTGCCGCTGCCGCCGCCGTCTTTCCAACGCAGAAGTTGAGGCGGCGAATAGCTCCTCTAAAATCCCCATGTTGATACCTAGATCGTTGTAGACTCCCACAGGCTGCGAGTACCCTGGGTATTGTTGGTACGGATACGGCAGTGGATGAGCCTGGTGCTGGTTGTGATACACAATTGGCCGCGGAGGAGAACTCGGAGGAGAGCGGGGAGGTGACCCAGGCCGCTGAGAAGTGGGGGATCCCGGATTTGATGCATGTTCAGGTTCCGTGTCGTCGTCATGAGGTGCCCGTGCAAACGGAAGGTGCTGATCGCAAGACAAACATCGCAAGGGGGACTTGGTGAGGGACGGTGGAAGCACGCTTACCCCGTTGCCTGATTCAAGGAGGCTGCACAAGCACACATATGTCAGTATGGATCAATGCCTGTCGTGGGAACAGCATCCGCAAGAACCTTTGCAGACGATCGATCTCAGCCCGATCCGCTTTTTGCCGTAGGTCGTGAGCGAGCTTTTCAGCAGTCGAATCCAGTTCATGCGTGATTCGATCGGTCCTCGCATGCAAGTCGCTCGCTAACTGCTCGAGCATCTGAGAGCTCGGGAGACCTGCCATCCTGTACCGCAGATCATCCACCGTATCCAGCATTCGCACCGCTGAATCTGCAGCCGTCGCAGTGATCTGCAAGACAAATGACGATGAACTGCTTGAGAAAATGACTCACTCATCGATGAAGGCTATAAGGCGTACCTGATCTCGAAGCTCCTGAACGAGACGCAACGTGTCTTCTTTGCTTGGGCACGCACCCAATTGGGTTCTAAGTGCCTTCTCGACTTCTTGCTGCCGCCACAACTCCTTTTGAAGCTTCTCGAGCCCCGCCTGCTGCTGCGTCTGTGTCTGCTGGAAGTGTTCCTGCTGGAAGTCCACAGCGTCCAGCAGATTCGCCGTCCCCAACTCCATGCGATGAATCACCTCAGCCAGGAATCCTACTGCAGGGAATTGCAAGTCAGCGTGCTCCGCTACCGCTGCCCGATACGACGAGTCGACATTTGCAAGAAGCTGCCGCAGCGAGTACATGGTGCTTTCCTGCTCAGCCTCCTTTGTCGAGTCATTGCTTGGTGACGCGGATCGGTGAAGTAGTTGGACGACACGATCGACCGCCTCATGCAGCGCTGTGATAGCTGGAGCTTTGACCGTCTGCTGCTTCAACTCGTTCTGGAAACCCTGAAGATTATGCTGCAAGGTCGAGAGCGTCTCAGGGTTCGCTCCGTAAATGCAGTTGTCTGCCGCAGTCTTCAGCCACAACGCCCCTGCTGCTTCTAAAGCTTCTGGGGATACGAATCGCCTCTCGAAGTCGTTAACAAGCTGCACGACTTGTGCGATTTCATGACCCTGAGTAGCTTGTGCAGCGGCCATGATGCCACTAAGCGCTTCCAGTTTCCGGTCGAGTTCGAGCTGGGTGGTGATCATATCCGCTTCTCTCCGCTGTTCTTGCTCACGCCGCCATTCCTGCTCCAGCTGCTGCCGATCTTGATCTCGCTGATGTCGATCCTGTTCTCGTTGATGATGGTCCTGCTCTCGCTGTTGCTGATCCTGCTGGTGTCTCTGAAGCTGCTCCTGGAGGTGGAAAATCCACTGCTGCTGCTGTTGAGCCGCGTCATTTTGCTGCTGTTGCCACGCTTCGCTGTGTTCCTGCTGTAAGTGGGCACGGGATTGCATAAGGAGCTCGTGCATTCGACGCATCAATTCCTCCTCCCGACGTCGCTGCTCTCGAAGCCTCGCCTCCTCTTGGCGCTGCAGATCCTGGCAATTCCGGAAGAAGCTCTTCGTCCGATGCAGATTAGTATCGATGTGGGTTGACGGTGGTAGGAATGGAGGCACGTGGTCCGATTCTTCGTCGCCGTTGTCTTCGTGTTCGTCCGCTGGACTTGCCTGCTGGTTGTCGACCTCATTGCTGACCGATCTAACCACTTCTTCCTTCTTGGTCAGCGGCGAAGCCTCAAGTTGCGGAGTGATGGTCTCAACCACCTGCTTCAGGCGCTTGTTTGACTGCGGCTTGGCTGGAGGCGTCAATACTTGTTTATCCACTGCAGAAACCGGCCAACTTACTTGCTCGACGTGCGGTACTTGGATATTCGTCTCAGGCTCTTGGACCCTAGAAGGAGTGTCTGACGCTGTGGCCATTGTTTGATCCTGGGATTGATTTTGCAGTGTTGGCACAGGTGATACCGTTACTTGAGTTTTGTCACTAATGTCCAAGTTCATCGAGGGGTTCTGCTGCGCTGTAGCGTCCACACTTGCCTCTTGAGGTTTGGCCACAGGTTCTTGAGCAGTATTGACGACAAGTTCCGATCCAGCAGGTGTTGAAACATCAGATATTGAATGAGTCTTTCCGTGGAACATCTTGGGGTCGTCGTGCTGGATCGCTAGCTCCATGAGGATGGCCTCGTTCTCCGTCAGCACGTCCGAGATCGAGTGCAGTCGCATCTGCTTGGCCTGGACGACCTCCACCACGTTGTTCCCGTGCGGCTGGAAGAGCACCTCCAGCACCATGTTGAGCTGGCGCGACAGCGTCATGACGTAGTACTCGAGCTCCTCGTTCCTGCCGCCGCCGTCGCCTTCCACGACCGTCGCTACCGCTGGCGGCGACGCGTACGAGGCGCAATCGATGTCCTGTGCGAACGATTGGGGGAGCGACGCCAATGCCGCTGAAGCTGCAGCAGCTGCAGCCGCTGCTGCCGTTGCCGCGGACACCTCGGCGGCCGCGACGTTGCTGGCGTCGATGCGCTGGTGCACCAAGTTGAAGTTGTTGCTCACGTCCGTGCGCAGCATCGCTACGCTCGACTCGACGAGCGCCACGCGGTCCATGAAGCTCTTGACGAGCGTGTCGAAGACCGTGCCCTGCGAGACAAAGAAGGCCGTCACATCGCTCTCGATGGCGTCGAACAGCGGCATCCTCGTGATCCCAGAGGAAGACCCGCCAACCGCCCGAATGTAGCCATGTCCGTCTGCGTCGTTTCGTAGCACACTGTACCACACTTTCGGTACGTTCACAATCCACCAATCACAGCGCTCCATTGCGATGTCTTTGTGACATGGACTGTCACAGTTTGTGGGTAAACCTGGATGCATAGTGAAACCAAGCGTCAACACTTAACCTGACTCTCACTTTGCGTCCCTCCTGGCCACGACAATGCGGGGACTAGCGCTGCTGGCTGCGGCCTGCCTGGCCTCCGTCTCCCTCGCCGACAGCGCGCTGTTCCACGACAGCGTCGGCGTGCAGTGCTCCACGCGTACCGACTGCGGCTACGTGCCGGCGCTCGCCTGCGTCGAAGGGTGCGTCCACAGTACAGTCTCCGACATCAATGTATCAATCGCTAACCATTGAATGCTTATCCTGTATTACAATACCTGGATCTGCAGCAAGTGTGAATACTGCCGACCTGACGGCGACGACTGCAGCGCCGACGGCTCCAAGCGCTGCCAGGTGGTGGAGACGCTGAACGAAGCCGCGGGAGAGATGCAGACGCAGTTCGCACTCAACTCGGCGGGCGAGACCGTCCCCGTGGCCTTCTGCATCGAGAAGAACCTGTTCGACCCCTTCACGTGGAAGGACGTGGTGGCGACGATCATCGCCTTTGTGAGCACAGCGCTGGGCTCCGGCTGCGGTGTGGGCGGCGGAGGTCTGCTCGTGCCCATGTACGTCTTCTTCTACGGCCTCAGCCCCAAGCACGCCATCCCGCTGTCCAAGGCCACGATCTTCGGCAACGCCGTGTCCGCGTACCTCTTCAACTTTAACCGCAAGCACCCGAGTAAGTGGCGCAGTTGCAGTGGAGTTGGGTACTGGCAGAGATGAGGATGACTGACTGTATGTTCCGACGTTGATGCTTACTAGCCAACGCCAAGCTACCGCTTATCAACTACCAGGTTGCAGGCATTATGGAGCCGACGACGCTTATAGGCGCCATCTTTGGCGTCATGATGAACCACATGTTCCCAGACTGGCTCATCCTGGTGCTGCTGGTGTCGCTGTTGTCGTACATCACCTACAAGACCATTCTCAAGGGCAACAAGGTGAGCAGAAGCTGGAAGTTGGTTGGAAGGTTATTGCAATAACTGATTCAGCTTTAACCCGCGTTTGCAGATCAGTGAAAAGGAATCGAAGCACCAGCTTTCAGTTGTCAAGTCCGTGCTCAAGGGCGGCCCCGACGGTGGAGGCCGCAGCCGTCAGTGGTCGATCTACCGAGTACGTGCTAGCGTTAGTTTATTGACGAAAGCATGACACTCAGCTGTCTTTGTGGCTTGTTTATTGTGCTTCTACAGCGTTTTGACGTCGAAATCGCTGCCCGTCGGTGGCTGGCCAAGACCCGCCGCAACAAGAAGCTTCGCCAAATCCGCCTCGAAGACGAAGAAGACTTCAAGTCCCTCCCTCCTCTCCGTGAGCACCAGCCGTCGAGTTCCGATGCTCTGCTGGGTGGTCTGGATAAGCACGACTTCGGTACTTTCGTGTCGGACGACGACCAGCAACTGGAGCGCCGCAGTGCTATCGAGCAGCGCGAGATGCGCGTGTTCCCGCTCAAGTACATCGTGCCGCTCGTGGTTTCGTGGCTCGTGGTGCTAGTGCAGTCGATGCTCCGCG
This sequence comes from Phytophthora sojae, assembly GCF_000149755.1. Taxonomy (NCBI): domain Eukaryota; phylum Oomycota; class Peronosporomycetes; order Peronosporales; family Peronosporaceae; genus Phytophthora; species Phytophthora sojae. The sequence continues at coordinate 11,577,245 of NW_009258115.1, forward strand.
GCGGCCACGGAGCTCCCAGCATCATCGGCATTTCCTGCAACTCGCCCGACTACTGGATACTCACGTTCCTGCCGCTGTTGATTCTGGTGGGTATCACGCTCTGGGTGGGCTACCACCTGCGTCTTCTGAACCGCAGCAAAGTCCTATGTGATTACCCGTTCGTGGAGGGCGACATCCACTGGATCAAGCGGCGCATTCTCGTCTTCCCGACGCTGTGCACCATGGCCGGCGTGGCCGCTGGCTTGCTTGGCATCGGAGGCGGCATGGTCAAGGGCCCCATTATGCTCGAGATGGGTATTCTACCCCCGGTGCAGTCGGCCACTGCCAACTTCATGATCCTGTTCACCTCGTCTTCAACGACGCTGCAGTTCGCCATCAACGGCCAGTTCCCGGGCGAGCGCCAGTACGACTACATCGCGTGGTTCGCCCTCATCGGCTGCATCGGAGGCCTCTGCGGCCAGAAGGTGGTGGCGTACCTGGTCAAAAAGTACAAGCGCGAGTCGATCATGGTTTACCTCTTGGCCGTGACGATCGGACTCTCGGCGCTCGCCATGGGCTTCATCGGACTCAAGTCCACGCTCAGTGACATCGAGAAGGGCGTGCATCTAGGCTTCCACGGCATTTGCGACAACGAATGAGCTGCGCTCTGGATAGATCACCGGCTCAGTTCGGAGTGGAACGAAATGAATGCACGAACGCGCCGCCGCTAGATAGAGAATCGCGGCGGTACCTTCTCCATCCAATGCATTGTTCGTTCATTTCTCGCCGCACGGTTCGTGTACAGTCCAGTAGGATGTGTCCACCTAGAGACCTTTGCATAGAGCTTCGAGCAGACCAGTTGACGGTCGGAAGTCTAGCCTTAAATCATCGGAGCCCGTCTGCATATTGTCCGACGAATGGAATCCCCCCTTCCGGTGCTGCTTTTAACAGTGACAACGTGTAACTGCGTGCAGCGCGGTGCTGGACGGACACCGTCGAGTGCGGAGACCGATCTTAGTCTAATGGAGACTAACGCGGTGCGACGTGTGACGTGGTGGGGTCTGTGGGCGGGTATAGCATTTCCTCCATGACAGCGTCGGTGCTGGGGCTCTAATTGGCCTCCTGCGAGCTTTTCATGGCAGGGTCAAGATGGTGCCGAAGTATTTGCAGGCCACGGTTACCCTTGTGCCAGGCCCAGATTGACGCGCGTGGTCATCCCAACTCACATCTGCTTTTGCACCACCAGGCTCACTTCAAGTCTGGGCATCTTGGCTGTAGAACCATGAGGCCTTCCAAGTGGCTGCTGCTGCCGCTGCTGCTCGCGCTTACGGGCTCGACGACTGCCACGACAACGCTCACGAAACCGGGAGACGCGCCGTTCGCCGACGCCGTGGGGCTGGCGTGCAACAAACGCTCTGACTGCGGCTACGTCCCAGCATTGGCCTGCATTGAAGGGTGAGCTTCCTCTAACCATTCATTTGATACTAATCTTTCCCGATAATTGACCAAGCTGATGCCTATTTACTACGTGCAGCAAGTGCGAGTACTGCCGGCCTGCTGCCAATGACTGCAACGACAAAGGTGGCAACTTGGCCAATCGATGCCAGGTCATTGAGGTGCTGAACGAGGCCACCGGAGACATGGAGACTCAGTATGGACTCACGTCAGCCGGTGAGCCCGTGGCGGCTGCCTACTGCGTCGAGAAGAACCTGTTCGCGCCATTCACGTACAACGACCTGGCCACCACGTTTATCGCGTTCACGTGCACTGCGCTGGGTGCCGGCGGCGGTATCGGCGGAGGAGGGCTGCTGGTGCCCATGTACATTTTCGCGGGCTTGAACCCGAAGCACGCGATTCCGCTGTCCAAGGTGACGATTTTCGGCAGCGCGGTGGCCATGTACGTGGTGAATTTCCGCCGCAAACACCCGCGTGAGTATTAACCCCTGCGTACTTATTGGTCTTAATTGATACGGTGGTGTTCGTTTGCTGACAGGACTGCTGTGTGCTTTGCAATTTTCCAGTTAACAGGAACCGCCCGCTTATTGATTTTGGGTTAGTTGGGTTGATGGAGCCGACGACGCTGATTGGCACCGTCTTCGGCGTGATGCTGAACCACATTTTCCCCAACTGGTTGATCCTGGTTTTGTTGGTGACGCTGCTGTCGTTCATCACGTACAAGACCATTTTGAAAGGCAACAAGGTTGGTATATGGTGCTTACAGTTGTCGTACATTTGAATGATTGTTACTCATCCATGTTATGCTAGATCCAAGACAAAGAGTCAAAGCTTCAGCTGGCGCTCATCAAGTCCACGTTGAAGGGTGGACCAAATGGCGGTGGTCGTGGCCGCCAATGGTCGATTTATCGGGTACGAGCTGTACCTGATCAAAATTTGTGCGTTCAACATCCTAACCAAATTGTTTTTGTAATTCACACGTAGCGGTTCGATGTGGAAGTTGCAGCGCGTCGCTGGCTGGATAAAACGCGTCGGCGTCGTAAAGCTCGACTGGTTCGCGAGGAAGACGAAACGGATTTCCTGTCGCTGCCACCTCTTATCGAGCACAAGCCGGCCAGCTCCGACCCTCTCGTCGGTGGAGTGGACAACCATCGCTTTGGGACTTTCCCATCGGATGACGACAAGCAGACCCAGAGACGCAGCGCCATCGAGCGACGCGAAGCTCGTGTCTTCCCATTCGAGTACCTTTGGCCGCTGGTTGTCTCGTGGCTGCTGATTCTAGTGCAGTCAATACTTCGTGGCGGTCACGGAGCTCCGAGTGCGATCGGTGTGGCGTGCAACTCGACCGACTACTGGTTGATGACGTTATTACCGCTAGCTATCCCCATTGCGGTCTCGCTATGGATGGGCTATCGACTTCGACTGTTGAACCGCTTCAAGGTGCTGGGCAACTATCCGTTCCTCGAAGGTGACATCCACTGGATCAAGCGTCGGGTGTTGATGTTCCCAGCAGTGTGTTCTGTTGCGGGTGTGGCTGCCGGACTGCTGGGTATCGGAGGTGGAATGGTCAAGGGCCCCATCATGCTAGAGGCGGGTATTTTGCCCCCGGTTCAGTCTGCTACGGCCAGCTTCATGATCCTCTTCACCGCCTCCTCCACGACGCTGCAGTTCGCTATCAACGGACAGTTCCCGGGCGAGTTCCAGTTCGACTACATGGCGTGGTTCGCGTTCGTGGGTTTTGTTGGCGGCTTCTGTGGATTAAAGTGCGTGGGGTACTTCGTGAAGAAGTACAAGCGCGAGTCAATCATGGTGTACATGCTGGCGGCGACGATCGGGCTGTCGGCGGTGGCGATGGGGTTCATCGGCCTGCAGTCAACGCTGGGTGACCTCGAGAGCGGCGTGCACCTCGGCTTCCACGGCATTTGCGACAACGAATAGAGCCTGCGAGCTGTAGCTGTAGCGACGCAATCCATACATTGAGATAGATTTCACAACTACTAAGTAAGTAAGTAAGTGTCTTGAATTCAGAGACCTACGCTTCGGTCTCTCCAGACGGGTGTTCCTCGATAGCAGCCAACTGTCGGTACTGCTGGAATCTCTGACTGCGGACGCTAATGATCTTGCGTGACCTCCCAGGTCGCACTATCGGCGACGAGCGAGGAGCAGACAGCGGTTGGTTCATCTCAGCCGAGAGCGGAGGCCGTTCCTCCTCTGGGTTGTTGTCCACTTCATCATCGTGGACAGAGAACATGGATTCGTACGAGGTTTCCTCCTCTTCCTCTTGGTCCGACAGCAGGTCACGACTCTTGTCGCTGGGCTTGACAGCGTACCAAGACTCCTCTTCCTGACTGGAAGACGAGTAGCTGCTATTCGAGACTGGCGCAGGATCCCGCGCAGATCTGAGCACCGCAAAGCCGTCGGACGAAACCCCATGCGGATCCACAGGACGCTGCATCTCCTCAATGGGTTCACGTCCGTCCAGCAGCCACATCATGCCGCTCTGCCGCAGCTCGCGCTGCATCTCCGCGCGCGTTCGCATTTGCTCCACGCGGCTCGCATCTTCACTGCGGTTGAAGTTGATCGGCGAGCTGATGGCCACGAGGCTGCTGCGTCTGCCGTCGTCGTCGAACTCACTAGCTACGGTCTCTGCGATCGAGACGCGTCCGCGCATCCGGTTGGGACAAAAGTCATTCACGTGGTTCGCATTGTTGCTCGACGGTGGCTGTGGAGCAAAGCTCTTGTATACAGGCTCTGGGTCCGAAGCGTACTCTGGGAGATAGCTGGTCAGCAGCACGAGCACGTGAGCTTGTCGGTGGCGACGAGCGATAGCAACAGACGCGTCGATCGACCTGGCCGTCACCACTTGGCGCCCCAGCAAGGCTCGAACGCACTCGTAGTGGCCGTTGATGGTGGCCACAGACAGCAGCGAATGGCCCTCGAACGTGTAGTGAGCCCAGTCGTGTCGGTACCGGTCGAGCAAGTAGCTCAGAATGTGGTGGCGGCCGTACTCTGCAGCCACGAAAATGGGCATCGGCAGCTTGGATCGCGAGTTCTCCATCGCCGCAACCGACAGCAACCGGGTCGAAGCCACGGACGTTGGGGAGCTAGACTCATCGGACGAGGAGCGCGACGAAATGGACGTCATGGGTACGCGTCGCTGCTGCAGCGTGTGGAAGGCCTTCCAGTGGTCGTGGCGGATCACGAGGCAGTACATGGCTCGACTGAAGTGTGCGAGGACTTGGGGCTCCTCAAAGAAGGCGTCCAGCAGGAGACTCAGGATATCGACGTTGCCCAGTCGACAGGCGATCAGCAGCGCGTTGAGCTGGCAGGCGTCCGAGTAGCGGCGACGGAATCGACGCGAGTTGGACTCGTCCTCCATCCAGATGGGGGACGCGCCTTGGTCCAGCAGATCCGCCACTTGACGGGCCTTGCCCATGGTGACAGCCTTACGCAGGCGCATCTGCAGCCCTCGGTCTCCGATAGCTCCGTCACAGCCAGCAGCGTTGCCGCCGGTGTCTCGACGGAAGAGCTTGCGTATGAGTTTCGACACCTTGGCCATGGTCTAGAGGGAGGAGGTGTCGGCCGTGGAGTGTACCGGTAGTGGCGCTTTGCCACTGGGGAGGAGAATAGGAAAATGAGAGAGTCACAGCGTGGCTGCTGCAGAAGCAGGTGGAGGCGTTGGCCATTAGCACAGCGCCATGCTCTCGGGCACCTGGCGTGAGACGAAATACGTCGCCTGCTCTATAGGTGAGCGCCTCGAGGCGCCGGTGGACTCCTCAGACAGCTGCGGGTGTCGCTCGCATCGGAGCCACGCCCACACCCGCCCAGCCGCTGTTACGAGGGTTCTGTACTACAGCATGTTGAAGTGGCCGACTCTCTTCCGCTATGATCTTGGCAACACCGAGAGCGCATCCAGCGTAGCACATGGCATAGAGCGATGTCGATGCCTGTCAAAATGGACCAACGTCTCAGTGACAGCAGGCGTCAGCGAACGGGGCTCCACGCAGACAGAGGTGTCCATCTCAAGGATACTTTTCGTTGTGTGAGCTAGCTACACGTTCGAGAGCCAAACCAAAATTAATGACAGTCTCCTCAGTACGCGCGCAGGGTTTCTGCCAGTTCCGCCTCTGCCTTGTTCATCCGCCGGAGCTCCTCCTTTAGTGCGCGCGCTTCGACGTCACCAAGCAAGACGCGCCGGACCAGGTGATTGCTCTCGAGCGAGCCCGAGATCGTCGCGGCTACTGCTGCAGCCACGCACGCCGCCTCCAGTAGCCCACGCACGGGACTCGCGCCAGCCTGCAGCCACGCGACGCGGCGGAACGCCACGTTGCCCATGCTCACCAGCACGTACGAGGTCAGGATGAGGCCGATGGGGCGCCGTCGCGACGGAGACTCGATGAAGATGGCCAGCGACGGCAGCGCGCCGCCCAGGAAGAATTGTAGCTTGCGATGAGCTACAGAACGGTCCCCAAACTTGCCCATTTGACACGACAGCACCCAACCCACGTACACGAACGTCGTGAAGTACGTGATCGATCGCAGCAGCTTGGCCACGAACCGCCGGACGCGCGTGGGCAGCGGCTTGGAGCGCACTTTGGCGTGGCGGTGGGCGAACATCCACGCGGAGAAGTGCACGGGGAAGTACAAGCGGAAGGCCTCGGTCGTTATGCGCGCGAGGAAGTCACTGCGCGCGAACTGCCCACAGCTGAGGCCCTTGTGGCGCATGGAGCACGGGTTCGGATTGAGGCCGAGTCGGTACTGGTCCTGCAGCTCGGACGCCATGGGCTGCGTCAACAGCACGTACTTGAGAATGAGCCTCATGTGCGACTTCTGGTAGCTGTCGGGGTGGAAGAAGCCCGAGTAGTAGATCCACCCGACCGCCGTCATGAACGCCAGCAGCTCCAGCGGCTTGAGCAGCGTCAGGTTCGGATGCTTGGCCATCAATTGCTGGACGAGCTCACTTGCTGCGTTGGTGGACAACAGCGCCACAATGGCCGGGCGGGCTTTGGGAGACAAGCAGGCGGTGCCGAGTCCCGACGCCACCGCAGACGCCCATACAGCCCCCGGGACTATTAGAGGTGGCTGGCTGTTGGTCTTGTCATCTGTGGACTGCTGTTGCTGCTTGGCGCGCACGGAGGCGGCACGTTGCAGGTACCTGAATACGCCTGCATTGCACCGTTATAGGTGTTAGATGGCTGCAATACTGTTAATGTTGTTGGTAGTGGTGGACGCACCGATGAAAAGTGCAAGCGCTGCGATGTTGCGCGACGGCGGGGCGAGTGTCAACCGAGTCAGTTGTTGCCGCTGCAGCAGCGTCAGCAGCGCCTTCCGGTTCCCCATCAAGTTGGCAACGGCCGTTGCCGCCAGCAACGCAGCGGAGGCCCCACGCACCGCATGATGCGCGGGTGACACCTGCGCCAGCGTCTGTGGAGCCAGCATTGACAACGTAAACTGGTTCGCTTTGTTGATGTAGGACAACTGGACGATGACGAACATTCAATTTGTAAACATACAAATCTAGATCTTAAATGCGTGAACAAATCTTAAATTTATGATTCGTCTCAGATGGAAAAAAGATGCCGGCGGCGGATCTACTGCGCGACTACGAGCTGCTGCTAGTGCGCAAGCACCGCTTCGCGCTGGCGGACATCGTGGTCTGTATGCAGCGCGTCGTGCAAGACCTTCAGCAGCTGCAGCGGTCGCTCGCTGTCGCTTGGGCATCGAGTACAGATTCAGATAAGAACTCAGCGGATACTTTGGACCGCATTTCCAGCCGTCTGCAGCGTGCAGTGAGCCTCGTGCCTTCGTTCCTGGGGGAAACGGAGCTCAGAACACTCTTGTCGGCGTTGCAAGAGTTGTGTCGACTGTCGGAGAGTCTGGAGACGTGTGAGTCTATTGGCGTCAAGAAGATCCAACAGGCGGTGAAGTCGGCGGCGACAGACACGAAAGCTCTGGCTGATGCCGTGGAGCGAAACGCTGAAGTGTGTGCGCTGCTGACGAAGAAAAGAGACGTGAGGGATTAACTGGAACAGATTTTAGTTATGGGGTGCTGCTGTTTTAATGAGATTCTGGATCTGGATGCAGCATCTGGCCAAATTCCTGGACGAAGCGGGGCAAGTACTGCAGAACTCGCACTCGAGGCGAGTGGGGCAGTACGAGAAGGCCATTGAGCAGTTCACGGACGACTTCAAGTTAGCTCTGGAAGGTGAGGACTGGTGCTGTAGTGTTGTTTTTATTTATTTTGATGGCTTGCTAACAGACAAGAATCTTTCCGCAGATGAGCATTTGAAACGCGCTAGGCAGCTTCACTTTGATATCGAGACGATCGAGACGTCGATGTCGACAATGCTGCTACCACATTTTGAGATCTGTCGGACGATCACCACCGCGTAAGTAAGGACTTTATCTCGTGGGTGGAGAACTCGTTTCTGACGACAGTATCAACAGCAATGCGCAGGTGCAGCCGACTAGATCATTGTTTTCGAGAGCCGACTGCGACGACATCGATGCTTTTGTGCAGACAGCGGCAAAATTGAAGAGTGGTGGCATCACATTCCGCAGGTATAAACATTGAACTGCACACGAAAGGCCTCGATGTCATAACTGAAAGTCCCTCTACCCTTGGTGAAGTGTGCTCCAGCATGCTCAGGAGTTTTTGAAGCGGCTGACATTGTTTGAGCAAGCTGCAAAAAAGGTTGGTGGCAACATTTGTATGGATGTGGCTTCAGATCGCTGACATTTTTTCCCCTGCAGGATGCATTTTTGGTTTGTTCCAGCGCGTTGAAGCTGCAATTCCGCGAGTCGCTCGACCAGGAACTGTTCCTCGCGTACGTCAATGATTGGGGCACCAAGCGCAAGGCACTACAGGTTTGATTCATGCAAGCTCATTACTAAGAGTGGTCTAAGCACACACATCTCATAATCGCCTTCGCTGTTGTAGTTGACAGAAGTCAGTGAGGAATACAAAGGTGCAACGGGGCGTCTACAAGACCTGAAGACAGCTATCGCGCGAGCCCACAGTCTTGTTCAGACGAGGTACAGATGCAATCTCGCTTCTAACTTTACCATCATGTAGCTTGCTAACGGATTTTGCATGCCCAGCCAGGAGAAGATGTCTTTGGATGACCCAGCGCGAGAGTCCCTGGCCCAAGAGGTACGCATTATCTGCCATTTCAATCCGTGAACGAACGTTATTGAGCTTACAAATGCTTGTTTATGCAGGTGGCTCGCATTTTCCACGACGAAGGAGGGGTGATAACCCATGTTGATCTACTCGAGCGCGCCTGAAAGCTCGAAATTCGACTACTGACTGCAGATATTGGTTAAATACGACTTCGTTGTTCTTCTGCGGATGCCAGCGCTCTGCAATCCGCCAGAGGACCTTTGTCGGCGTTAGTGTCTTCCATCAACGTTGCGATGGCAAGGGCCACACAGTCGCTGGTGGCCTGGAATTGTGAGAGCCACCGATTGCTGTAACTCAAACACAACTTGGCTAGCCGCTGGGTATTCGCAGAAGATACGCTGGCCGCTTCAAACTCGCGCATGTGCAACTGCTCGACAGCTAAGTTGTTATAGCACACAGCTGCGAGACAGAGCTTCTGCGCCGACCCACCGCCAACGCCTCCCTCCGCTGTCTCCTCCAGTTTGTTATCTTCAATCATTTCGAGTATGCTGGCCATGTACTTCATGGCCTCCGCGTGCTTGATCTGGAACGACAGCAGATTCGCGATGTGAAGTCGACACTTTGCGAGGTGGGACCAGCTACTTTGCCTGCTGTGGATCTCGTGCGCTTTGAGGATGTACTGGAGACCCGCGTGAGGCTTGCGACGCTTGTAGTAGTAGTGCGCGTAGGTGTCGTACAGATATGCGAGCAGCTCCATTCTCATCGTGCTGTCGACCAAGATGGAGTTGTCGATGAGATGCTCTGCCTGCTTCATCAGCTGCAGACCAGCGGGGAACTTCTTGTAGTCAATGCAGCGGCTTGCGAAGGCGTTGCAAGTCACCACAAGCTGCTTCCACAGCTTCGTCTCGAGTTCATCGACGCCTCGAGCACGCACCAAAGCCACCAAGAGCGACTCGAGAGTCGTAATACACTGCGCAAACTTCTTTTTGGTCTCGAGTTGCCGAACCTCCTCACACAGTCGATGATCACACACAGATACAACAGCGGAGTTTGTTCCCGAATGACCTGAGGCTGCGTGCTGAGGTCGGAGCTGAGAAAACCCCTCGGCCAACGCACACCAAACTGCCTTCACTGCTCCCGTACCGGCGAACCAAATCGGTCGTGGGACTTTCGGCATATTGATTATCACCTTGCCGTCGTCACGGAGTTGGGATGGCTCCCACGAGTAGTGGACAGCAGCAGGGGAAGCTGAAGCGCGGTGCTGGGGCTTCTTGAAAGCAGCTCGTCGGTCGATGGCTGGCAAGGAAATTGACTTGGAAAGAGACTGCTGTCGTCCGTTTCGCTTGCCTATACTTCGTAAGTGTTGTTGCTTCTCACCAACTCCCTTTGATCCAGCGGAACCTTCACGCACGTTCTGATTGCCATACTGCTGCTTTCCAGGGCTCCCGCCTCTAGCCTTTTCGAGCGCTTTCGCTTTGATCGACGTTGCGTAAATGGTGAGAATCTGACGCGCCAGTTCATTTTCCCACTCGTTATCGTTGTCCGGAGCCTTTTCAGGACGTTGAAGTAGCTCCAGGTCGCAGCGAATATCGTCCGGAGACAAGGTCGAAGCTTTACCTGACTCGTCTTGCATTGGACTAGAACTTGTATCCCCCTCACCGGATTCACGCTCTGCAGATAACCCAGTTGTTTGACCCGGTCGATTGTTATCATCAGCGTCTGCGTGTTCTTCAGCACCTTTCCCTGTGGAGTTGACTTCTTCTGTATTTTTTTCTGCGCCCGCGTGGCGCAGTCGCAATTTTTCAACAAAGCTGGTTCTTCCTTCAAGTACGTTTTCGGCCCTCTTTACCTGCCCGAGTAGAACTTTGGATCTGTCAAGGATCGCTAGCGTTCTCAGATCCACTTTCTTGCGGATCGCGTTGAAGGCTGCGTCGACAGGGTCAACAAACTCCGAGTAGTCGTCATCCAAGCCGACCGACCCTGCGTTGGCTTTACTGCGTCGGTGATGTCGTCGCTTCCTCCCTTTAGTGGCCTTTTCTCTCAATGATCTCGCATCTTTAGTGCGGAGTGGCGAATGGGACAACGAGTGGGTTGGCTCCAGGGCGGAGCTGGAGTCTTGATTTTCTTCTTCACCCCTCTCGTCTTCGTTTTTGTTTTCGTTTTCACTAACAAGTCGAGTTGAAGACGCACTCCCACTTCTGCCGCCTTCGACTTCTCGTCGACTCAAAATTACTGGTTTCTTCTTGTCTAGCCCGTTAGTCTTGTTCTCTACACGCTTTGCGTTCTGAGTGTTGCTCTTGATGCCCCGATCCTTTGCTTCGTATGCCGTGCTGCGTACATGTGGGTAATCCAGACCACTTTCAGCAAGGGAGTGATTCACAAGGTTGTGTAGATTCTGTTCCAGACGAGCTGTGGACGACGAGGCTTTGTGATTCTTCTTAGTGGGAGACTGTGCTGGTGCTGAGGCAAGTACTCCAGAGCGCTGAATACTCTCTAAGACCTGCTGAATGATGACTTCTCGTTGTTGCTCAAGGAACGATTCGTGATCCTCTCGCATTTTCTACAGATAAATGTGACCTGTCAGCGCCAGAAAGACATGGGATGCATCCACAGAGCATACCTGAATGACTTTTGTCACTTCTTCCAGCGACAGATACGCCCTATCGGCACCATTGGTGCCTACTTCTTCGCTCATCGTCGTGTAGAGCGCTGGCTGCGTAGGAATTGATTCCTCGCGATATAAATACTTCTTGAAGAGAGGACTACACTTGTTCGTGCTCTATTTCGGATTGAGACGAGTAAAAGTTTGATAAACTGGTCGATTCTGCCTCTCACATTTTTCGTTTGAAAGAAGTGCAGGGTTGGCACGTTTATTAGATTGAGACCCACCCGCGCAAGTGCGCACCAAACTGCTGTCACCAAACAGGCAACTACTACGTCAAAGTCATCAAGATGAAGTTGTCCGACAGCACCTTGCAGTGCACGGACGATTCTGTCGGAGATCGAATGCCGCACTCCCATCTGCACTCCCATAAGATCCCTGCACAGTAGAACCCTTTCACGGTAATCTACACGTACACTTGCTTACTCCCTCGTTGACGATAATAACAGGTGCGCATGCTTACTCCCTTCATCATTACTTCAACAACGGGTCAGGACGATTGCGATCTTTGTAGCGTTATCACCAGTTCTTTTCATTGCTTGGCCCTTCAGTGATGAACGCCGATCGAGCCACGCGATGGTCAAGTGTGTATGTGACTCCAGTGAGGGAACGAAAGTCGCATCGTCGCGTAGTGTCTGCAGAGATCTGTAATGCAGCGCGAAAGAGCAAAGATGTGAGCAGTTGAAGCCCCCGTCTCATCAAGCTATCTCGACCGAGACAGACCTCAAACTCGTCGTTCGGTTATCAGCGCGAAAGTGAGCATAAACACTGTGGCGGGCAGCGTCACAATGACTCAGAGCCTTGAATCGACCTCGGGCATCTATCAAGTGTGAGCTACATGTACGCTTCAACTGTGCATTCTCACATGAGCACTTGGATGTGAACAGCGTCATACAGTGGTCTGCTTACAAGAACCTACCTGGTGCTCGTGGTTGAAACTACAACAGCGCGTACTTGAAGACCGGTCACGAAGCTCAAGACAGACGCAAACGCTAGCTGTCCAATACGGCAAGAACCAAGCACTGTTTCCAGCATGTTCATTATCCAATTTCCTGCCTTGACAACAAGCGCGTACGCGATACTAACCCAGTCATCGTTCTCTCTGAACCAACCATGGTCGCCGTCAACTCCATCGTGGCACTCACGGCCGTCGGACTTGTCTCCATTGCCAGTGCAAGCTCTTCGTGCGACACCAGTGCACTCAACACGACTGTGGGCTCTTACACGACCGACTCCATCATGTCCGTGAACGCCGTCGCCACGCTCAACAACCGCGGCATCTGCGACGTCGCTCGTGCCAACCGCATGTCCGACCCCACCATCCCGTTCGCTGCCGATACCGAGGTCATCATCCCGGCCGAAGTGTGCGAGCCCGACGACACCTCCTGCTTCACCGTCGTGGACACTGACACCACCAACTTCTGCCTCCTGGGTGGGCCGCACCTCTACTACACGCAGCGCAACGACACGTACCGCACCATCGCGCTCGAGCGCTTCAACATCACACTGGAGAGTGTGCTGACAGCGCTCGGCGTGGACGAGTCTCAAGCCGACGTGGAGCTCGACGCGGGCCTCTTCATCAAGATTCCGTCCTGCTACCCAAGCCAGTGCACTCTGCAGCCGTACAAGTTTACTTACGGCACGTACAAGGACCTTGCGGAGGAATTCGGCGCATCCGTGGGTCAGATCATCGCCTACAACCCGACGTACAGTCACAGCGTCGCGGACACTGGCGATGGCCCGGTGCTCACGATTCCCATGGACTGCAAGGCGCTATCGGACAACATCACCTCCATGACTTAGTTCGGGGACCGCAACTTTGGCCGCCACCTAATGCTTGCTTTAGTGAGATATAGCGGGTCGAATGTTCTTGTGTAAGTGGGAGAAGTCAGCGCGGATGAGTATCGATGCAGTGAAGTGTAGGTTACATTGTCATTTGCAATGAAGAGACTGAAACTTCATGTAGCAGCCTTGAGCACGCCCAGCTCAAGTACGTGGTGCACTTTCATCACGAGACGTGGCAGTCTTCTTTAGAGCGCTCACCAGTCTGTTCGCCTCGATATCGCCCAGCAACATCCGTCGCAAAAGGTGGCTGCTCTTCAAAGTGTTTGAGATCACCACAGACACAGTAGCAGCTACACAACCAGCTTCCAACAGGCCTCGCACACTGCTGGCACCCGGTCGCAGGAACGGAATCCTCCGAGTCGCGACGTTTCCCGCGCTCACAAGCGCGTACGATGTGAGGATGAGTCCGATCGATCGCCGGCGACCCGGGGACTCCGCCAGTATCGCGAGAGATGGAATGGCGCCGCTCATGAAGAACTGTAGCTTGCGAAGAGCCTGCGAGCGATCGCCGAGCTTGCCTAACATACAGCACAGCACCCACCCCAAGTAAACATACCCGATGCCGTACGCTGAAGAGCGCGTCAATTTCGTCGCAAAGCCTTTCAGCTGGACGCTCGCGGGCTTAGAGCGCACGCGTGAGTGTCTTTGAGCGAGCAACCACGTCGTCAAGTGCACGGGGACGTACACTCGCAGCGATGTCGTCACTACACGGAGGAGAAAGTCGCTAGTCGCAAACTGGCAACAGCTTAGCCCCTTGTGGCGAATGGGGCATGGATTCGGATTGAGCCCCTGGCGGTATTTTTCTTGGAGCTCCTGGGCGACGTCCTGCTTCAACACGACGCTTTTGAGGATCGTCCTCATGTGCGAACGTTCGTAGCTCTCTGGGTAGAAGAAGCCCGACGAAAAGATCCAACCTCCCGCCGCCATGAACACGAGCAACTCGAGCGGCTTCAGGAAGGACAAGTCCGAATTTTTTGCCATGAAATCGCCGAAGAGTTTGCTCGCAGCGTTGGTCGACAACAGCGACAGAAGCGCCGGACGATCTTCGGGGGTGATACAGAGCGTGCTTATCGCCGCCGCCAACGCCGAAGCTGGAATTAGGCTAGGTAGGAATAGTGCATCTGAAGACGGCTTTGACGCCGCTTCATTGGTGTCGCCGACTCGGCCCTTGGCTTGGAGCGAAGCTGACCGCTGGTAGTAGCGAAAGATAGCTGCAAGAGAGGCAACACGCAGGGAAGCGTTAGACAGATCTAATTCACAGTCCTGGACAGAGCGGGCACCCACCGATAAAGACAGCGAACGCGAGGCCGGTGCGTGGCGGCGCCCCTAGTCTGAACTTTGATGGATCGCCGCGCTGCAGCTGCGCAAAAATCGCCTTCCGGTTGCCTGTCACGTTGGCGAACGCGATGGCTCCCGCCAGGGCAGCGGAGGCGCCTCGAACCGCGTGCGGGACTGGCGAGGAGGATGCCAGCAGGAACTGGAGATGCTGCGTCGAGTCAAACATAGCGCTTGGGCGGTTTCGCCCCTATGGGAGGATTTCTGCAAATGACTTGCTGCAGCTCCGAAGTTCCATGCGCGCGAATGCAGGGCGCGTTGTTGACGTCCGCGGGGACGTGAACATCAAATCCTCCGTGCTGGCAGCCGTGTTTGCTCTTCCGGCGGTGTCGCGTTAAAGGGACTTGCGGTGCTGCATGGGCTCTGAGTCATCTCCGTAAAAGAGGGGAGAACTGGTTGGGTCTGCTGCAACGTGGACGTTCGACCAAACATAGTCCACAACCGCAACGACGCGGACAACGGCATCTTGCGAGCTCGGCTGGCACAACGTTATCGCCTTGCGCCTTGCTGCTCGTTCCTTCGCCTGGCCCGAGCTTGCGGCACACGCAGCCGCAGAGTGGCATGCCGCAAAAACGGCACCACGCGTCCGCTGCAAACGCAAGCGGCGTTGGCGGGCCTTGCTCCAGTCGAAAAGCGTAGCCATGTCGGCAGTCTCAAAGCCACGCGAAACGGTCGCAGCGTAACGGTACTTTTTCTTCTAAATTAAAATACCCCGTTATATCGGACTGTAGCCTAAAGAAAACTTGTATGGCAAACTACCTCCTCGAATCGATACCTCTGTAAATCGACTGTATCCTCTTCTTGTTTTTCAAGTTTTTCACAGCAACTGACCCAAGGGCGCATTTTAATCTCCACCGCGCAAGGCTCAAGCCTCTCTCTCTCTTCCCCGACCTCCAACAGCCAGCCGCCAAAAGCCATGACATCCGCCTCGCTGGAGCAGCAGATCCAGGCCACGGAGCAGGAGCTCGCGGGCTTCGCGACCGGCAGCGTGACGAGCATCTCGCCGACGCTGGAGAAGGTGCTGCTCGAGATGCGCCAGACCGGCGTGCCCTGCTACGCCTGGGCGCACCTCAAGGTGCTGCTGCTGGCCAAGCTGCAGCTGGCGCTGGACGAGATGGACGCCAAGGACGCCGCCAGCAAGAGCCGCCGCGCCAGCGTCACGCAGCTGCTGCAGACCTTCGAGAGCCCGCCCTTCACCCTGCAGCGGCTCACGGAGATCATCCTCGAGCCGCACAAGAGCTACCGCAGCCTGCCCAAGCTGCTCAACGCGCTCGAGAAGCTGCTGGCCGTGAGCTCCACCATCCAAGTGGTGGACCCGCGCACGGCCCAGGCCATCGTTCAGCAGTTCCAGAGCCCCGCGCCGCTCGAGGTCGACAGTCCCATCGCGCATCCCGTGGCAGCGGCTGGAGCTGAGGGCGACGTGGCCACCCGAGCGCCATGGAGCGCCGAAGCGGAAGCCGCCGCCTAACATTTTGCGGCGGCAGAACACACATAACGACCACAAAGTGCCAACTACTACGTAGTACCGTACTCTCTTTTTATCTAAACACGGACTCGAAACTTTTCCCCTAGCTTTTGCTCTGGTAGCTGACGGCCAGCATGACCCAAACAGCGACAGTGTGCTCAGCGTACGGGAAGCAGCGCACTGCGACTGCAAATTGAGCGGAGCGAGCGTGGAGAGTCAAGATGTCGACGACGAGCGGGTTGGAGGTCATGGTGGCCAACGCGTCGTCTGCAGACTCCGTGGTGAACATGGAGGGCACGCCCTGGAACGTGTGTCCTTCCTGCACAAAGTTGGTGACGCTCTGCTGGAAGAAGTTGTTGTCCACTTCACTTACGCCGTACAGACGCTCGAGCTCGTACGAATTGAGCGCTGGTAGCAGGTAGAAGCTCAACTCGTCGCTCCATCGCGTCACGAGACCCTCAGCTCGTCGCCGGGAGGAGATGGCACGCTTGAATGCTACAGACCATTCTTGCTCGAGTGCGGGGGCCGATCCAAGATCTGGAGCTGCTAGGGATGTCGGAGGCTGACCGAATGGGAGATCTGCCATGAGATGCTCGTCCATTCGCTTCCAGCAGCTCTCGTCGTCAAAGTCGAAGGAGGACTCGGAGAGTTTCCATGCACGCGGCTGTAAGTTTGCGAAGAATTGGCGATGGTTGAACACGCAGTCGATTGCGCAGTATCCTCGGCGTCTTGGAGCGCGAGAGTCGTTGACCGCAAACTTCTCACCAGTCACAGACTCCCACAGAAGAACGTCCGCAGAACTACAACCAGCGAATTGATGGTTAGTAGGCTGCCAGCGAACTACATCGTAGCTTTGAAGTTAGTTACCTGCTTCCTCGTGTGAGCACCCACACATGGCCAACTTCCGCAGAGCGATTGCTCCCTCGGTCATCATAACTGCGTTGCGATCCGCGTGCAAATCCAGATGCACTTTTACTAGCTGAAACCGTGCCGATGCAGACGTAAGCGTCCAGACCGCAGCCCAGAAGCAGTGAGGTCAACAGGATCTATTGAATATGTCAACAGCACATAAGAACTCTGATCATCATGACGCATTAGCGAACTTACGGCGTGATCTTGAACATCGCCCTTCCGGAGTGATAGCACGGTGGCTATAGATCGCCAAGTTTCATCCATGGACCCTCCAACCAGTGCATTTGATTCGTACGGGAGCAGACCGACAAAACGCGCAGCTTCGCTTGGGCTTCTTACTGCAGTGGACACACGCAGGGGCACAAGAAATTTGCACACCATGCGATAGCGTCCTTCCTCGTCTTCAGCGAACATCTTGACAAGTCTTTGGCGAGATCCGATCTGTGCCAGCAGTTGGGAGTATTCGTCTTCCTTTCCCCCCGGTGATTCTGTGCCATTCGAGCGATGTGGGGGCAGCTGCTTTGCTTCCCGAGTTTCACTCCGGTATTCCTCCCACCACTGCTTGGCATACTTGTAGAAGGAGTGGTTGCTCGTATTACGCTGCAAGGCCTCCTTGTTTAGAAAGGCTCTAGCTTCGTGAGAAATACTAGCTGTGCGTTTGCAGTTCAGCAAGTCGGCGCGAATGGCTAAAGTCCCCACAGGCTCCTTCATCCTGCCAGCCAGCTGCACTGGGAAATGAACCAGCTGAAGCGTTGAACACAGTACTCGCCTCCAATCCAGACGGTGCACAGCGAGTAATTCGCATGAGAGCTCCCGCCACCGAGCAACACTGTCGGAATCTCTGCTTAACAGCCTCTTGGTCACCTTAACTACGTCAAGCTGTACAAGCTCCTCCACGAGACAAAGCGCTTCCCAAGGCGAAGTCACGTCGACAGCGTAGGTGGATCCACCTTTGGTCCGAGCTGCTCGAGCTCTCTTTTTCTCCACGCGGAAGCGGAAGTGCTCGTCAAAGGGCGGATCAACGCAGCATCGGACATCTCCGGAGCTTTGGCGCTGCTGTTGGAATGTAAAATTCACGCGGAAAAACGGCACGACACTTCCAACAGGACACCTGCATTCATCCAAGCCGGCGTCTTCTGCTTCATTGTCAAAGTTCCCATCGAGATCGACGAGCTGGTCGACGAATGCCTTCCCTCCAGACAATCGAAGGTAGAGGAACACGTCTCGTTCGTTCTCCAGGTCTTCCGCGTTGATTGGCTCTTCGGCTTCTTGGTGTTTGGTAGATTTGTCAGTATCCCGCGCACGAGAAGCCAACTCCATCGATCGAACCGTGGCCAATAGCTGCTGTATGACTTCACTCTCCAGTACGTCGTGGATCAACTGGTCTTCTCTAGAGCGTGCCGCATGATCGTCGGCCACCCGATCTTCCCCACTGTTGGGTTGGCCGTCATTATCCTCATTCCCATCGGTCGACGCTTTGGTTTTCAAGTGCACCAAGTCGCGGATCTGCTCGTAAATTCCTTGCTCGTGGAGCTTGGCGTCAATCGCGGCCCGTAAGGAGCGGATCTTCTCAGACGAATTCGCGATTGCTTTGCCGGTGGTGCTCTCGCTCACGGGCTCCGCTTCTGTTTTTGGTTCGGCCATATTCGTATCTGCTCCCGAGTCGCGCCGTTTGGGCACTGCGATCCATACCTCTTTATAAGGTCAAAAGTTTGAACGGACCTCGAAATATGGTATATATATATATTACTGTAAATTATTTGAGAGGATGTCTAGACTCTAGACTCTAGAGTCAGATATGGTGGGGACAGATTTATTATATGAGAGGATGTCTAGAACCAGATTTGGTGAGGACAGAGTGCAGACTTTAAGTTGCGTTGCGGGGAGCTGCTGTTGGTCATGGAGGAGCCAAGGCCCGTCCATCTGCCCACTCGGTATGCTCAGCTCTCCCAGCTTCCCCCTTCCACGCCTACCCAACCAGATCGAAGTCAGCAGATTGTTGCCAGTGATGCTGTGTTCTGGTGCGTTGCAACGTGAAACAGTGTTTGCCCGATGATGTTCAACGACGGCGTGAACTACTGCTCCAAGTACGAACGAAGTTGGGCGAGTACTACCTGGGCCTGATAGACATGGATACTAATAAGGAGGGGTCGTGTATGGTGTGAGCCCGAACGGTGGCGGCGCTAACGGATTCCTCCGCGTAGGCTAGCACAAAAAAATCACTGAGACTTTGCAGCTGCTGCTGTGATACATGGTGACAAGCTTATCCTCGTGCTGAGTGAACATATCGCTGATCAACTTGACTCGAATTGCTTGTTCAAGTTCAATGATTATTTGAAAACCCGCAGCTATGATTGCCGCTCTCGCGCGAGGTGCGCTGCGGTGGCTGCAAGTAGGGGAAAGTAAGTGGTGGTTTCAAAGGCAGTCGATGACATCGCGTCGCGGAGCACGAACACCGTTCAGTGCAAGCTTTCGGTCGTTAGAGACACCAACCTCGGCTGAAATGCATTCAGAAACATCGCCCTTGATGCGTTTTACTACTTAACTGAGCTAGCTGATTCTTCTTCACCTACACCAGAGAGCGATTCCTCCATAGCTGAAATCATACTGCTGTACACGAATGGTAGCCTAAAGTGTGATGGGAATAAGTGCTTGCAAAACAATATTAATTTGTCATCGGTACTACGCATTAGCAAACTTACTGTTTGCTTGCCTCCGAGGTGATTGTACCGTGGGTGCAAGCAAATAACAGCTTCAACGAGTGCATTCCATTAATTTACATACCGGTAATCTGCGTACCTTTAAAGTACAACAAAACAAACGTAGCTTCACTGAAGTCACCTCTGGCAACCGCAACCCGCAGAGGCACAATTATTGCAGTCGAGCTCAGTACCGCATGATTATTTGCGAATTCTACCGTGTAAGTGGATCAGTCGTTCGTTCTACCTCGTAGTAGGCCAAGCTCTTTTGTTCTCTTCTTAGTACTAAATGCATATCAAGCTGCAGGCCTATACAGCACCGAATCCAGAGGTTTATCGCTACTGTTGCTATGTAGCACTCCGCGGACAAACGGAAGAACCAACTCTATCGATTGAACTGTGCTGCACGACTTCACTCTCCAGTACGTCAAGAGTCATTTGATCTTCTCCTGAGCGTGCAGCTTATTCATCGCTCAACAGAGCTTTTGTTGCTGTTCGGCTGGCAACCAATACCCCCATTACCATTGGTCTTTTTACCTTTCAAGTGTACTAAATCGTGCATTTACTATTCACGCAACTTGGCATCGATCACCACTCGGAACAAGCGGGTCTTCTCAGAAAACGCGCATTTGCTTTGCCGTTGTGGCTTTTGTTCACAGCTCCCGATCTTCCGAGTATAGAACTTCCGACTTTTGGCGCTTCTCACTCGAGAGGTCACAACTAACACGTCACGATGGATCGGAAGCAAGTCGAAGAGATGCCTCGGATAGTGGAGCATCGATACGATTCCTCCTCGAACCTGGAGCGATCGGGAAACTCTACCAGCCTTCACCGTGGGCCTGATCGTCTTTGGATAATCGAAGAACGTCTGGACCAGATGCAAGCGGACATGCAGACCACCCACCGAATGCTGCGAGATTTGAGCGCGTTGGTGCACCGGCAACTCCAGGTTTGATAATATTCTAGACACTGCTATTGTATTACTCCTTATTTATGTATTCTTGTGTAGATCACGATTTCGCGAAACAAGAACCGGAATTTCAGTGAGAACTCGGCGCCGATGGGCTATCACATGTATGCTAAGGGCTCACCGCTCGGAACTATAGGCGGGCTTGAAGCCTTGAGGCTTGTGCCACCTGAGGTACCTGACATGGCGAATGATGCTGTCGAGAGTTTTACAAACATTCGACCTGAAAACTCAAGCTCAGCACCAGCGCAGCCGCCGCTCGAAAAGAAACTGAGCACTCGATTACCTGTGCCAGATCCGGTCGCACCCGTTCACATGCATCCTGAGAATGGGGCGATCGAGCCAAGCGAGGCAGCTGATACGCCTGGACCACTGCAGACGCCGATGCAGAAGCGCATAATGAAAATTGCGCAGTTGAGCAAGATGCACAAGTTGGAGCATACGCCGTCGTATGAAGATGACGCGGTATCTCGTCGATTCTCGGTCAGCTCCATGAACTTGACTCGCATGACGGGGACTATGAAGAAGCGAAAGAACAATATGTTCGCCGAGAAACCCAACGCGGACTCGAGCGTGTCTCCAGAGGAAATTCTATCCGCTCGCAATCCAGCCAGTGACATGGATCGCTATACCATTCGACACGATTCGCCGTATCGGAAGCTTTGGGACTCGCTCGTCCTGGTGATGATTTGCCTCGATATTGTATTCACGCCGCTATTTCTGGGCTTTGACTACAACTCCAAGTTTCTCGATTTCTACAACAACTTTGAGCCTGTGGTGTTCACGATCGACTTTTTCGTGCGGATGTTCTCGTCCTACGTGAATGAACACGGGGAGCTCATTTCTGGACCCCGACGAACAGCGATGAATTACCTGATGAGTGGCTGGGCAGTACCGGATTTTCTGAGTTGGTTTCCTTTTGAATACTTAGCGAGGTTTGATCATAGTGACGCGCTTGGCTTTATGAAAATTATTCGCTTGGCCAAAGTGAGTAACCTCGCGTACAGGCTCCACTCTGCCAAAAAGGCGGGATTCGTGCGATTTATTATGCTACTTGGATTGGTTCTCACTATTGCCCACCTACTGACGTGCTACTGGAGTGCGGTGGCAGTCGAATGGCGCACTCATCTGGAAGAAGGTGCTTTTGTGCCGAAGTCATTGTTTGAGGAGTACAGTCTGTGCTGGTCGCTCGTCATTGGATGTGTCAACGCAAGTCCCCCCGTAATGTACTCAGCGATCGAACTGATATCCGTCGCCTGCTTTATGCTAGTGGGCAACATTCTCCAAGCGAGCGTGTTCGGCGCTGTTGCTGCGCTAATTTCATCGCTTGATGAGAGAGAGGCTGCGTACAGCAAGAAAATCATCACGACATTGGAGCGTTGTCGTTTCCTCGGCATTCCCGAAGCTCTGACGAAGCGCATTGAAGGTTACTACGAAAATCTTTGGAGAGAAACGAAGAACATCAATACCGATGCAGACGCTTTCATCAATGAGCTGTCACCGGCGTTGATCTGCGAGGTGAAGTTCCAGCTTTATCGAGACATGCTCAAGCGGATTCCTTTTCTCTCCTCGAAGACGTTGGCGCCTGCTGTGATCGAGCTGTTGATTTTGCACTTGAGGACCGTCATATACATGCAAGACGACGTCTTGATTCGGAAAGGGGAGTTCGGGGACTGGATGGGTTTTATCGGGAACCAAGGAAGTGTTGGCGTGCTCGATCCTAACTCCACTGCGTGCAAAATCATGTGCATTCTTCGCAAAGGTAAGAACTTTTTTTTGTGATTGAGGTACTTTGGTGTCACTTGACTAACGAAAGATATCGACCAATAGGCGATTACTTCGGCGAGATGGCACTGCTGCAGCACACCAAGCGATCGGCGACGACGGTGGCGCTGACGTGGGTGCAGATCCATGTCCTCTGTCGCCAGGACTTGGACTACGTGAAAGAGATGTACCCAACACAGTCAGAGATACTGGAAACCGAGATCAGCAAGTACAAATACATGACATCAGGGCTTGAGCGCTGGTAGCAATGTCATTTTATCCTATGTTTGCTTTACGCTATGATTGCGTTGTGAAGAGAGTGCAAGACGCTGAAATTTTTTTGGGCGAAGCCCCATCATGGCGAGCTTGTCTGCAGCGTTTTCGGCCTCCCTGGCTTTACTTTTGTTGTATTGAAGGACTTGGGAATTCAGCTCTCTTTCTCTTTGCGACAGTGCAGTGGGCTAGGGCGGGTCGCTAAACAGAGGATGTGGGACCTGCGCTCGGCCGTGGTGTCCCTCTTGGGTATGACTTTAAGAACATCGGCGAATATGGGTGTAGCCATGCTAAACTACTTCACTGTGGGTGTTCTTATTTTAACCCTTTTGCGGCAAACCAAAATGACACGTTTGGATGCCTTCCCAGACGTTGCACCGGAGATCGTGCCAAAATGGCCCGTTTTGAGTTTGCTACCACCCTTCGACCATTGTCAGACAACTCTGTTCAATTATAGCCAATCCTGTCAACTTGAAGGCTGCGACTTTCGTAAATTACTAATCTAGACATTGACGGAAATGCCGTACTCACTTGTCAAGCAAAGTAGACTACGATGCATCCTCGGGCGGGTCCTATAGCCATGCGAGCAACAAACGCCGTATAGAAGAGTTTGTAGTTATTATAACTAGATATGAAGAGTATGAACCAGTAAGTAGTTCTTCAGACGTCTCAGTGCCTCGCTCCTCAAGAAGGTGCCCGCAGCGAGAACATTATGTTGCCAGCAATAGAGTCGAATTCCGTTCCTGTGTTTAGTGCCAGATCAAAGTCAAATCGCTCTCGAGACACTCATTCACTTGAGTGCTATAAGATCTGAGTAGTTGAGTAGTAACAGTGATGGGGACGACTGCACCTGGGTTGAAAACCTACCGTGGTGCCGGTCTCCGACACTGCGATGGCGCGTGTTTGCGTGAATACTGTAGTTCCAGGCAATAATACAGTGACTCTATTTGTACTCTGGCTGTATGACCAAGAACTAGTGTATTGAAATACACGTTACTCTGTTGATCGCTGTAGCCCCATACAATCACTGAACATACCAGACGTTGTGTAGCGTGGGGCTCAGGTTGAAAGCCTTGCCCTCATTGCACTTTGGTAGTTACTGCGGTTGCAGTCTCTTATCAGCTGACACAAGTTGCAGTTGCAGTTGCAACTGCAATACTTGCTTGAAGCCGTGGCTCGAAGAG
Organism: Phytophthora sojae; assembly: GCF_000149755.1. Lineage (NCBI taxonomy): Eukaryota > Oomycota > Peronosporomycetes > Peronosporales > Peronosporaceae > Phytophthora > Phytophthora sojae. Next base: position 11,600,908 of record NW_009258115.1, read on the forward strand.
CACCATGGCGCACAGGAGAGCTTCCTCCTCGCAGTAGCGAGAGCAGGAATGTCTAAACCTTGTAGTTATTCACTTTTCCTTTTGCTTCGTACTAAGCAATACAATCGGCAACAACAACTTACGGAAGTGCCAGCTTCCCCAACACTCTCTACCGTTTTCGTCTCGTGGACGTACTACACGTTGAAGTGAGTGCCAAAAGACGTAAACTTGGTAGAGCTTCGTAAATGTACGTGTTCGCCAGCGCAATATCTATCGTCGCAAAAAAATCGCGCCTTGGGCCTTCAACCGTACCACTAACGAGCTTCTGCACACCTAGATTGTATGTTTCAAGACTGATGTACCACCAACAACACAATATATCTCTAGTAACATCTAATACAGCCCAAGTGGTGGTAAAAGCGTCTTGATAACAATCCTTCCAACAACAGCTATATGTATACCAGCACATGACAACGTGAGGAATAGGAGCGAGCAAAATATAAGTATGTGCATTGATATGGGTTTAACTATACAATTCCAGTCTGAGCTTGTTTTTCTTTTGCTGCAGGATGCCAGACACCGTGTTGCACTTGCAGATCGGCTTCTAGGTTTTTGGCCATGCGAGATCTAGCTGGCTGAGCAGGAAGGACAATCCTAGTCAATGTGCAAAAAAATTAAAAGTAGTTCTAGGTTTGGAACTTGCGTTAAGTGCTAAGCCTACATGGGCACCATGCGCAATACCGCTATGCTATTGATTCTCAAATGCCGGGCTATCAGGAGCTCACGTACAGTATACTTGAGTACACAGGACGGTGTTGAGTCAGCACCGCTCGCTTCCTTGATGAAGGTGCAAAGCGTCGTGCTCTCGGCGCCCTACGCGGTCTTGGCTACTCGATGATGCTACCGCATAATGGTAGATGCAGCTTTCACTACTTGTCGATGTACGGGGGCCGAAGTGGACAGAGTGACGTCTGCTTTGCGCGAGCAGTTACACAGCAAACAGCGCGGCCCTGCCAAAGCAAACAGGGCAGATCTATCTTCCATAAATTACGTATAAAGCCAAACCGCGCTGTATAAGATGTGTTAGCAAATCATCCAGATAGGATAAATTTCAAATCTAAGCTGTATAAATACAGCATAGAAATTGTTATACTTGGAAATTGTATGCTCGGAACTCTTTGTGAGCCTGCCTCTATCACTGGCTATACAAAGACTAAGTCAAGTGAAATCAGTGTTTCTGTCCACTGTGCGCATAGATGCATGCGGGAAGGTACCATCGTCTATGTTCAAGTTTTTGGAGTTTTAATTACCAGGGTACTATACACAAATGCTACACCACCAATTAATTCTTGCAGGCTTCGTGCTGAGTGGCCAGCAGCTTTTTTGAGTCTCACTTTCGAAATCAGCGGCCAAGAGCTCAAATGGCCGGAGCCCGCGAGAAGCGACGCACGGCCCGCATCCTGCGTGGCGAGACAACGATGTGGAAGGCCATCTGGACGGAGCTAAAAGCGAGTGGGTGGACACACAAACTGCCCCCCGCTAGCTCGATCGAGACACGGTGGAAATTCATTCCCCCAGGCGGGAGCGCGGCTGGCACGGAGGGCAAGAACTACTTCTTGGGCGAGAACGCGGTTCTCGCCCACTAGGCCCGTGGTATGTAATCTATTTTGTCTATGTTTGATTCTGCTAACAGTCCATTCGAAGGAAGGCGCTCAAGCGCTGAGTGCAGCATGCGTTGCAAAAGGTATGCTGACAAGATTGTGTTATCATAGTGGACGGTTATCTAACTAATGGGTTGACGCTGGTGATGCTGCAGCTCCAGAAGAAGACTGCCAGGTTGATGGTGCATGTGTGCTAGTCCCGCAGGCGTCACCTCCCCGCGCAACAGCAGGTCAAGCGGCGACTCCGCTTCCGGACGCTGCGGGCGAAACGGCGACTCCGCCTCCGGATGCTGCAAGCGATGCGGCAAGCCCTGCTTTGACGACTCTTGCGTTGGCAGCAGCAAACCAAGGAACTCCAGCCCCACGCCAGCGAAGTGCACCAGCGAAACGTTCGCGGGGTAAGTTTGTGTATTGTATCTGGTATCAACGTTTGTGCTCATCATCCATTTCATGTGCTCATCATCCATTTCATGTGTCAATAGGTCGTGCTAGCTTGGATAGCGACGATGACGACGCAGAAGAAGCTGAGTATCACTTGGTGCCGCCGACGTCCAGAGTACTTCGACCAAGACGCTCCGCGGATGCTTCATATTCCGGCACTTCTCTGTTTGGATCATCGGACGAGGAACATGGCGCCGTGGACAACGCCGCAGACATCGATTACGATGCAGCAGCCGATCAGTCTGAGGGTAAGCTGATGCTGTATTTGATGTGTGTATTGTATTGCCAATACTTGCCCTGTATATGATGTGCTGTATTACCTGTGCTACAGTCTGCAGTATAATGTCAAGTGATTCAGAAGATGACCTGAACCAGGTCGAAGACGACGACGACCCAGACGACTTCGGCGGCCTTGATTACGGTGATGAGCCTATGGAAGACGATCTCGTTGATGAAGATGAATCGGATGTTGACGAGCGCGGCTGCGACGACCTAGCCGAGGAAGACGAAGTTGAAGATGAAGACCCCAACTACCTGGCGGCTATTTCCGAACGCCATTTTGCAGAGAAGTTTCTCGAGTCGCTGGGTGGAGCTGAGAAGGTGCTGGCTGGCGACGTTGTGGGCAAGGCCCTGGAGAATCTACGAGCACACGTCACATCAGGATGGTCCGAGCCGATCAACCCGGACGTGTATGAGCACCTCCAAGCCCCGTAAGAGCCCGTTGGTGACGAGAATAGCTACCCAGACTTGAGGAATGAACCGTTGGGCCCTACGCCAGAAGCAATGAAGTGCGGAGATTCACCACTTGCTCTTTTCTTCTTCTTCACGCCCGTGGCTCTATGACAGCATATTGCCGTTTGCTGTAACAACTACAAGCATGAACAGCTTGAATCGCGAGTGGAGGCGTACATTGAGCGACGCGAAAAGATGCAACGCCGCAGACCTGACGAAGAAACGCCAATTCGGACGAGGAGTGATGTGCGCATGAGTTTCATGGCCGTCAAGCCAGTCATGCCACACGAATTGTGCGTCTTCATCGGCCTACTGTTGGCGCGGGCCATCCAACCAAACCGTGAGAAGATCTCTAACCACTGGAAGCAGGCTGATGAAGGTGGTATTGCCCGAGGAGTCTTTACCAACTACATGAAACGCGATAGATTCATGGAGATTTCGCGCACTTCTCCAGCAATCTCGATCCACGGGCGAAGACTGACAGAGCGTGGAAAATCCGCAAAGTAGTTCACGTGCTGCAGCGGATATTCCGACGAGGCTACATCCCCCCCGCCCACTTAGCATTTGATGAAGCAATGCTTCCATCACGCTCGTCGTTCAACACCACCCGCGTCTACATGAAGGACAAGCCATGTAAGTGGGGCACAAAGCTTTTCATGCTTTGCTGCGCTCATTCAGCGTACTGCATCAGGTATGGACGTGCTTCTTTTGGTTTGACTAAGTTGGCTAGGTTGTATATTACATCTTATGAACATGCTATGCTGTATTCTATGCTGTATAACACAGGTTTGAAGTCTACGTGGGCAAGAAGCAACACATTTCCGACTCCAAGTCGATTGACAAGAAGTCGGGACCTGCTGCAGTTGTACGCAACCTGAAAGCCGCTTTCCCGAACGGCCAAGACAAAGGCTTCCGGCTCGTCGTGACCGATCGATTCTACACAAGTGTGGTCCTCGCTATCCAGCTCCTGCTGATGGGCTTCTATACGATAGGAACGATCATGACGAACCGCATCGGGTTCGCAGCAAGTATCAAAGAGAAGAAGAAAACTCGGCCGAAGGAGATTATGCGTGGCACGAACAAATACGTGCAATCGACGAAGGTCAAGGAGATGGCGGTAATCACCTGGTGGGACAGCAAGCCCGTCTTCTTCTTGTGCACGGGGAGTGATCTCTCCATGGATCCCGTAGTGCGCCGCGAGAAGACGGGGGAGCAGCACGAAGTGCTGCGCCCGAAGGCAGTGAAGGACTACCACAAGTACATGGGCGGAGTTGATGTCCATGATCAACTCCGCCTCCAGCGCTACTCCCTGCAACGTGCGGTTACCTTCCGGAAATACTACAAGTCTCTATTTCTAGGGCTGGTAGACCTCGCAATCGTCAACGGTTACACTGTTCACCGCGCGTACCATGCGAGCGAGGGCACACGACCACTGACGCACGTGCAGTACATTCGCAAGCTGCACCTGGAGCTGATTCACTTGAAGAGCGAGGACATTTACGAAGACAACAAGTTCGGAGCAGGTAAGTCTTCTTTTCCTGAGCTGTATATTATGCTTTTCATTACCCACGCTAACCTGTATATACATGATGGCTAGACTCGACTGCTTCTCCAGCGTCTACTGCGGCACCTGCAGCTTCTGCGAGCAGAGCGGAACGTACTTCAGGTACCCAGCACTTACCGACGCAGATTGACGAATGGAGAACGCACTCGGGGCAGTCGAAGCAAGTGCAGCGAAACTGCATGATCGGCTCTTTGATGCCTACGGATGGGAAGCTAGGCGGGACCACGACATATTACTGCAAGGCTTGCGTCGACTCCCAGCAAGTGTACCTGTGCATGAAGCCGAAGAAGACTATCGACGGTGTCCTGATGAGCTGCTGGGAGATCTGGCACACCATATACAAGAACGGCATCGCCATTCCTGACCACTTAGAGCCTGTTCGCGTTGTACTAGAGATGGAGATGGTGCTTGATCTCCACCTACAGCTCGTTCGCTATGTATCCATCTCCAGACAAATTTTAAGCCAATCACAGGACAGATATGGGATGGCTCTCCTCCCCACTTGAGAAAATGCCGACTCGCCTCACCAGTGCGGCCACGCGTGCGGCACATGCCGCTGCTCAAGGCTCTTCGGTTCCTGCGCCCCCCGCACGTCATGACGAAACGCCAGCGTCCTAGCCCCTCGTCTCGCTGACACCATCTGCCGGTGATGAAGGTCTGCTGCTAGAAGGCGCCGAGACTGCGTCCACATTTGTTCCGCTAGCTCAAGTATCAGTGGCGATGTCTGCTACGCCAGATCCTACTCCCGCTCCATCTCGCATGCTCGAGCGTCTGCAAGCCTCGGCCGCACCGCAAGCAGCACAGGCTCGTCTGAAAGGAGCTTCTAACGTCTACCTCGGTAGTGATCTCCATGACGTAGCTTCTAGCCATGCCCATTGCAGCTCCCACCTCGCGATATCCACCCGCTGAACCCAGGAAATACAGCGCCGCTGCCACCATCTTTTCGTAGGAATGCTTCTTGACCTTAGCTTGTGCAAAAGCGACCCCATGCTCTTGTAGAAAGCTAGCTATACGGAAGAAGGTGGATCTGGTACAGCGCAGATTGGTCTCGAACCAGCTTGAATAGGCTGATGATTGAAGCATCGACTCGAAGCGCAGAGTGGTAACGGTAAAACGGTTCTTCTTGCCAGCAGGAGGTCCTGGTTCGCAACTGTCTGCATACAAAGCCACAGCCTGTGCCACGGCGGAGCACGCAGCGAGGACAATTGCATCTTCGTCTCCCATGTTGTGCATGGCCCTGTAAATCTCTAGGTAGATCCGCCCCTCTCCACCTCAAAGAGCTGGAGACGAATTCACAGTCAGTGCCATCTCTAGTTGTCTTGTTGTGTGTTATCAACTTTTGACCAATCCGGTCACACTTTTGGTTTTCGTCTTCATCTCCAGCTACGTAGCGAACAGGCTCTTACAGAACAAGATCCGGCTGGGCAAGTCCCCAGCCAAGAAGCGCCGCCGTGCTTCGTCGGGCGACTCGAGTGAGTGAGAGAGTAGAAGCGTGAGCGAGGGGGGGGGGTGCGTGAGGCTGCGCACGTCCAGAAGTAGCTTTTGATTGCTCATTTGTGGCAGCGTGTGGGGGGGGGGGGTAAGCTGGTGTTCAATGATTGCTTGTTGAAACTTACTGTATTGATTTGTTTCATTTGAGTTTTGTATGCAGGTTAGAGGTACGCTTCATTTGATTGCATCCGTACATCATTTGGAGCTACTTGATTTCTGTATAGGCCCCTCTCGCATCGTCTGCGCTCATATTTTCAAAAAAAAGTATCAGCATAGATGCAGCTTTTAGAGTTTGAGCCTCGTGTTCTGTACTGAACATGCGGGAGGAATCGTGCCATCGTTGTGCAAGAGTAGTGCGAGTACATGCTTATACAGCTTAATGGCGCTGTATATACCGTAGGTAGCACATCCAATACAGCGTTGGAATAGCTTTACGTAGTGTCTGCGTCACCGCCTTGTTCTCCGCCTTCCCGCCGCAACCTCGAGTTTACAAACTTCTAGATACAATCATGATGTATATACAGCTTAGATCACCCTCAAAATCCTTCGGGTTGAAGGGGTTAACATCTAATGAGGGTAATTAATGAGGAACGGCATGAGAGCACCACCCGTTCCCCCGTGGCGAGGCTACCGATGATCGTACCATACTCATATCTATAGTCCAGCTTTATGGTAGAGTTTTCTTAGCAAGGGTCTGAAAGGTGACCTTTCAAAGGTCACACTGAAATTGATCCGTGTCACGAGATTCTGCCCCGGATTGAGCTATGCCGGCGGGTAGCCGCTAGGCACTCGCTTGTGCCAACAAGCGGAAGAATCGCTGTGGCAAGCCTCCTGATAGTTTCGAGGAGGTATGTGACGGTGATGATCACGATAAGCGGCTACAAACTGTATAGTAATGTTCCTCTTTCATATATTCCCCAGACCACAGTTGACTAATAACATGTACTGATGCAGGAATCGCATGTAGGCGTTGGTGTGTCTGGAGTACGCTCTGAACGAGAAGCGATTATGGCTAACGGAATATCTGGCAGCCGTATAGCATGCCAAATATCTCGAGATGAAACAAGCGATGGATGCAGCTTCGGCGAAACGCGCCCGCCGCGTGCTACGATCTTTGGACTTGGGTGCTCTAGCCACACATGTAGCAGCACGAGAAGGTGCACATCGCGAGCAAGTGGGGTCGCCCGTGAGCTGTACATCGAAAGAGAACGACATACGTCGGCTAGAGATAGCTCCTGGTGGTAAATCTATCGAAGATCATGGTGCATTGAATGGTAAGAAGGATGTCGTCAATCAAAAAGGTGCTGCGGGCATAGGCACCAGGTTGAGAGGTCAAGTAAATTGTGAAGGTCGGGAACTGGTATCACCAGTCACTCTTGCTCACGGCTTGAACTCCATGGATGGCGGCAGACGTGGAGAACTGCATTTTCGGACTGAACGCTCTGAATTGGATGGCCGAAACTTTGGAGTACCTTTGATTGGAGCTGATATGGTCGTGACTCCACCGAGGACGCCCCGGCTGCGACTTTCTTGTACAAAAAGCACTACCAGTATGTATGCGAGTGCACCGCAATTATCGCCATCGCCCGTGCTGCCAGTTGTGACAACCGTTCGAGGTATGCTATCATTTTATTTCTGTTCCGGAAGCAGTGTTTAGTCGCATGCCTGCTGCCAAAGACCGCTCAGCGCCGTCGTTTTGGTTACCTACGGGTGCGAATCAGCCCCACGAAGCTCCACGGAGCACGGTGGCGTTGAATGTAGCTCTGCGATTGTTACAAAGTATTGCAGAGATAATTTGTGGATCGGTAGCAGCTACGGAGTTCTTGCGCTCTTTTTGGATTGGATGAATTCTATTTCTTCCTCAAGCGATGATATACTAGTGACGTCGATGCAAGCATTAACGAAGCCCCGCACGGGATCTCTCGAATTCCGGAGTATTCGTGCATTGCTGTGCGATTCATATTCACTTCAACAGCTACGCAACATTAGCATCGACGTTGAGGGGTTTTCAATTGGTCTCCGGTCGTATTCATCTGGAAGGAATGATTTCGACATACTTTTGGATGAGGGCGCATTGGATGTAACGAAGTACTCGTGACAAAAGTTCGATAGACAAATGGTTGATGAAGCTGTTCGGTATATACTATTAATGGACAACGTTTCGTTTCTTTCGTGGGGGACAAAAATATTAGGCTTGACAGCGAGGTTCACGCAGTACCTGCAATCCAGCGGCGCAAAACAGTAAAAACTATGTACGATGCGTACATGACCAGCGACTGTCCTCAGGGCAAAGTACTCCGTCGGACATTCTATCGACTGGCTTCGATCCTGACTCATGCAACCAGCCAGCCTCGAACCGTTGTGAACTACGTGACTGGCTTTCTCGTAAATGCCATTTCGACCTTCTCAGGCGCATAGTTTCTGATTTACTTCCTGAAACAAGTCCGAAGACTTAATATCTTACGCGAGTGGCTTAAATATGGAGGTAGCGCAGCGTTCGAACGTGATAATTGGTTCCACGAAGGCACATGTCCCAGCCATTTGATTCGGTTCGCCTTAGAAACGACCGACAAGACGGTGAGTGATAATTTCACGGTGCCCAGCGAAACCAGGCGCTACGTTTCGTGTCGACCGTGTGACGCATTGGGCATCATATTCGATGACCGTTGATAGCAAATAGAATCCACGGAGCCTGACCCCACTACGTTAGATGTTCTTAACGATGCCTTCTAGAAAATGGAGCTCTACCTGGGTCACATAATGAGGGTGGCAGATATCAACAGCGCGCTCACCAGGAAACTGTGGACAAAATCAGAGAGAGGTGCATCGAGCAAAAATATTCTGATGATACGCTTGTCATCATTGATTATAAGATGAAGATGGAGCCTGTTTACTTTCGCGAAAAAACGGTTGACCACTATGGTAAAAGAGCATTATCATGGCATGGTGCACAGATTCACTATTGGACCTATGATGTTGCTAGTGGTGATTCACGGGGGACGACAGTCTATTTGGATCAAATTTCAAATGCAGACAACAAGCAGAATAAGGAAGCTGTTGCTGGGTTGATTGAAGGCGTCTTAGGATCTCTCCACAGAACGTTTGATTTTATCCAGTCAGACAATGCTGCATGCTATCAGAACTCATTCGTGACGCTATTGCTGCCCCTGCTTGGTGCTGCGCACGGCATTCAAGTACTTCGATTTTTGCACACGGAGACGCAAGACGGTAAGTGCATGCCTGACACCCACTTCGCTACTGCGCGTAAGGTGGAGAATTGGGCTCGTCAAGACCACAACTGCACAACACCGGCCGAAGTTATCACTGCATTGGACGCCGATGGGGGTAGCCCTAACTGTATAGCTGAGCTTGTGGAGTATGATAGAGAAAAGTTGGAGAGTTTAAGCCGATGTGTTGAGCCGATTGCACGATCCTTGAGCAAACTTTGCTCACGGTTGAACGACATCAGGTTTGATCCTGTAGCATTGGACTGCAGTGCTCAAGACTTGGATGTGAAATCCTGGCCGGCTTTGAAATTCAAGATATACGAGTACTCTGGTGTTGGTGACGGTACTCAGGTAACCGCCTTTCCAGTCACCGGAAGGTATGTTTTGACTGGTGATACGGAGATTTATCAAGATGTCAACGCAAAAGACCACGAAGACATTGGTGGACAGGCAGCAGACCTCGCCGATTTGAGACTTGAAGATGTGATTGGCGATGCGGCACCGTATTTCGCTGCTGATAGCGATTCAGACAGTGATAGCGGTAATGAAACTGAGCGCGATGATCTGGTTATGGGAGATAATGAGAGCTTCGTTGATAGCCCGATTAACGCTTTGCCAACCGCCCGAAGCCAAAGCCCTTCTGGACATGGTGCTGTTCATACCAAAGCAAAATATCTAATTTGATTGGCTAAAACTGCGAACAGTGGCTGATTTGAAATGCTTATTGGGGACGAAGTCCCCCCTATAATCATGAGACTCCGTTTTATGGAGTTTTTACGTCTCTTATATACACTCCGCTTTACTTTTTACATTAATTCTGCGAATGGGTTAGGGTCACAATTAAGAATCGCTCACACGGAGACCAAAAAATGAAAAAAATGCCTCGGTTAAACAACATTTGGATGATTATCGGAAGGTGGTATCGGCACGGATTTTTCTGAGTTGAACCGACGTCACTATCTCTAGATGTCATAAAACTAGAGGGTCGAAGTTATGAAACAGCAAATTCGACCGTTAGTATGGAGGACATCAGAAATAGACTTAAACGTGACATTTTACCCTTATTTGGACCCTCTAAGGACCCTTTATTAAGCCTATTTGCCTTTCAAACCTTATGCTGTCGTAAGAAGGGTCGCTCTGCGGCCGTTGGTAAGAAGTATGCGGCTCTTCGGGATCGCTTGACCAGCGCACAACAAAGAGTCCAAGCATCAACAAGCAGAGCCTCAAGGAAGCGCCAACGCTACGCCAAGTAGCAAGCAGCTTTGCATGCTGACGACCGGGTACTACCGAGCAGCAACTTCTCTAAATTACATTGAAGGCTATGCGCGGATGACGAGCTGGATGATGAGCTAGACGATGAGCTGGGGTGTACGAGCCGGAGTCCGTGTCGGTGCTTCTTGGTAGCAACAATGGCTCTTTTTTGGCCCGTTCGAGCTCGCCTGCTACTTCGCTTGGAAGAAATCAGACAGCTCCAAGTCCTTCCTGCACGCTAAAGGCGCCGACTATTTGCTCCTTTCCAGTCTGCGTTAATTCATTCATTGCGTTGCTTATGAAAAGATGTTCGACTAAGTAAATGCATTAGCCCACTCAATTACAGTTCTGTTGGGTCGATCTCGGGCGTCACAGCTACCCTACATGCATGTGTGATGGTACGGTATCGGGCTCAACTACATTATTTTGAGCTAGTTATCGTTCACTATATATGTTTCCTTATTGCGCTCAACGTGCATGAGGTTATCTACCTACGCGTGCAGACTAACAGCTTTGAACAGCCGTGCATGTCATAGTCGCGGCAGCAACATTGGCCATTGCGGCTGGGTGTAGGTGACATCTGGAGGAAGAATTTCAACATGGATCGCGAAAGGTTACTGGAATAATTCGCTCGTATTTTCACTCTGAAAATGAACACACCACGAAACTGAAACATCGAAAGTTAACCCCTTATTCACTTTTCGTTGTGCCAGTGTGCACATTCTGCTATTACACTTACCTAAGTAAGTAAAATACAAGTGTTCTGGCATTCGAACCACAGGTCAGGTGTATCAGTCTACCGTTTATAACAACGTATGAATGGTACTTCTGTTGTTTGCAAAATAGCCAGCAAATCGGGGAGCGTGAAAGGGGAAATAAAGCGCTAGAATTTGCAAGCGGCTTTGTGCTCAAATTCCTCAAGTGGGGACGTCGTCCAAAACTCTGTGGTCAGCATAGTTTTGGGGGTCGACCCCTAAAGCAACATGAGCGCAGCGACCGTGATGCTCCGCTAGTGTACCAGATAATGTCCAGATGGAAGTGATTTATGTGCATCCAAACCACTAACAAATACACACACAAAAATACAGTATAAGCCCAGCCGGTGAGCTCAATACTAAAAGTTACCACTCAATAAAAATAAAAATAATAGTAGTACTGTACTGTACTGTAGATGAGACAGTATGCCCGCCACCGATGTCCACTAGTTTGTTGAGTTGAGACCGCCCTTGTGGCGGTGATCGGCTTCCTCGAGGTGGCAGTGTTGAGCGCGACGGAGGAGGAGGAGAAGAAGGAGGTGATAGCAGCGGCGATGGTAGAGGAGGAGACCAGCGTAGTGTCAAGCCCAAGACGGCGGAGACGTCGCCGACGCAGGAGGCTGCCAGGGAGCCACCGGCTACGCAGTTCAGCATCACACCGACGGCCAGTGCGCTGGCGATCAGCTTGTTTAAGGCGGCGGGCGCTGGTGCGCTTGACCAGGCGCACGCCGTCGTCTCCCCCCCGGCAACTCCGTGATGATGACGACGGAAAAAGAGATCGTGACGATGGTGGGAGGGGGGGGGGGCAGAGTCCATGGAGTCGTCGTATCCGAGACGGCGGACACGTACCGATGCCGGAGTCTGCCACCGCGATGCTCTCGACGTCGATAAGCTCCATGCCGACTACCGGTATGGCGATGCCGGCACTTTCGAGTGCTGCGCGCTGTTTGTGGCCGAGAAGGCAACGGCGGACGGAGTGTTACACTGCGTGGACGGCTCCGTGACGACGGTGAGGTGTACGGGCACGAGCATGTGCCAGACATACCACAGAGATGATGGTAGAGAATTTTATGCAAAATTATATGTAATTTTACGTGTTGGAATTCGTAGTAATCGTACTGTGGGCGTCTTGTGGTGCTTGAATGGCCTCGGATTTGTTGGTAGTGGACATTAGCGGCCCCTAATTCACTGCTTTGTCAGGTCCTCACGTGAATGCGCGCTCGCTGGTGACAAACGTAAAAACTATTTATCAGTGTAATAAATATAAAAAAATATTCTTACGTGAATACGCACCTTCGTGAGCGTGAGCGTGACAGATTGCTTCGGATGCATAGGGGGAGTTCATTTGTTGGGTTGGCGTCAAGTCGACCATACGTCAGATAGCAGTAGAGCTGATACAATGTTTTGTTGAGGCGCCTAGGATGGGGGACTCTGTGGAGAAGGCGGCTCCTGCCTTCACTAAGCTCGCTTCCGTATCGCTCCCACTCGCATGGATCTTCATGGCATTCCTCGCAAATCATGCTTTTGATCCACGAAAGACTACATCCACACAGCTCTGTACAACCTCACACACAAAACTATAGTCACACAATGAACGTACGAGTATCGTACAACATTACGAGATATGAACAGTCCTATCGGCCAAAATTGGTCAAATTGTGGTCTAGAATATATGTCCATAAGAGAGGGGCCCGGTAGTCGAAGAGTTAATCTTTCCAGGTCGAGCCATACCACAGGAATTACCACTGAAATCCGTGTCACCAGATATAATAATTTTAAGCTACGGCCGTATACAAGCCGTCGCCCGCGCCGAGTATTGTCAAGCAACCCTAGCAGTATTTCCTGTTCCGAGAGGGATATACGGTCTTACGCTAAGCGTTGCCTTATTGGATTACAATGTGGAGGAGACTACGAAGAAATTGTGAAACCACTGGACTTGGCGGCAAAGCTTATTTCGGTTGCGCAAGAGTGCATGCGTGGTGCTCGTGCGAAAAAAGAATTGTGTCGCGGCTGGGCAAAGCGGCCTAAAAAAGGTTTTATGTACGGCCCAAAATACATGAATCTTTATAAAGGCGAGGTTGAAGAAATGTTTCAGCAGGGCGAGAATGATGCTGGTAATAAGCTCGGCCCTGCGCGCATGCTAGAGGTGCTATCACGAAAATGTCCTCGTCGACCCAACTTGCCTGGCGAAAACGAGATACGAGCCAAGCTTTCAACGCTGACACATAAGGTAAAAAAACAATCTAAGCAAAAGCAACCGTCGATCGTCAAGAAAAGTAAGGGCAACAAATCCAGAAAAGTTACCGCAAAGCCGTCTCCTCGGCCAAAACCAGCTCTTCGCGCGAGGGCGACAGTAAAGCTGAGCCCCAAACAGGGCATCCAATCACTATCTGCGCAAGCCGAGAAAAATACTAGGTAAGTACATGCCTGGTCCCACTACTACTCAATTTAACTAACGCTACCTGCAGCGCTATTTGAACTATGACTTCCACGATCACTGATTGCAACAAAGAGTGACCACCCCCTCAAAGTTGTTGCGAGAACTTATGAAGGCAGCGAGCCTGTCCGGGAATGCATGACTACTGTCACCTTGGTCGAGGCTATTGGACCAGATACATACATGCCTTCAAAATCCATGAAGTCACTGACGGCCCGACGGATTCAAGACACTCAATATGGTGAATCAGGCGACTGGGACCCCGGTGCTGAATGCAGACATTTCTTGTTTACAAATATCTTTAGTAGGTCAAGATTGAGATAGTGAGACTTTACTTATCGATAGCGGGCTTTCGTCCGACTGCAAGTAAAAAGTGTATTTGTCCTGTTTCCATTGTGTATCGAACTTCTAACGCCCAGGCATAATTCTAACTCTATCGACACCATATATGCAGTGGTTTGAAAAAAGTGACAGCAGCACTTGCAGCTCCAGAATTGTTTTCCAGTGAGTTTGGTAATCGTTTGTCTTCGGTTCCACTGCTAATGGATGATCAACACCGGATGTAAGGAAACTTGATTCGTTGTTCTGTATTAGGCGAGCGGTGGTGTCAGTTTGATGAATAATTGATTCGTTGGTGTGTTGTCTTATTCCGTTTGCTGTCGTGGAACAGCCTTTCATTCCGTAGGGCCACCTCATGTGTCAGCACCAAGCGTACACAACGATCATAAACTTGGGGACGGGGACGGGGGCGGGGGAGGGGAGGGGGGGTACAGATCTCTATATCAAATCGAGTGGGTGAATCACCTTAGACTCTGTAGAGGGCCGGTAACCCGGTACACGTGTAGTTAAGGGTCCAGCATATCGATAGTAATCTACGAAAATAACTTTCGAACATTCAAAGGTCACAGTAAATTACGCATGGATCGCAATCTTTGCACTGTCATTCGTCACGGTCTAGGGCATATAAGAAACTGTAAGCACCTTCGTTCTGCTTAGAATCGCACAGTCTTTTCAATGGTATTCATCTCAGCTTCTGCGCAAGTCTGTGACAGGAGTCGATTTCGAGGTTTCTCCAGAAATTTTATTTTTAGGTACATGGATAGGGTCCGCGTCTGTTAATTTGTCCTTACCCACCCCAATCTGGGATGGGAAGCATATATAGGATTGACGCTGTCAGAAACGCAGATATTTGCTTGGGGTGAGGCCTCAGACCATATACGTCACTTACCTTGTACGCTCAAAGCCGTGTACGTGCTGGGTCTCCGTCGCTGTGCTTCAACTTGGCTGGGTCAGAGCTGCTACGCACATATTCCTTGCGCCATCTTTCATGAGCGACGCATGCCCACAGCATTCACGCTCCTGGTTTACCGTGGTGCCTTTGTCTGCGTGGCCGTTAAGCTGCCTCTCCGTATCTATCAGCCTTGGTAGAAGATGTCGTCGGCCACGTTGGCGCAGGCCAGACCGGGTCGCAGGAGAGTCCTAGATGCTGGATGTGCACCCACGTCCATGTAGAAGTCTGGTACAACACGGTTGCCAAGCTGCTGGCGAAGCAGCGCTCCTCGGCGCAGACGTGCAGCAGGTCCATGGCGCTTGGAATCTCTCGGGTCGCTCATGAAGCACCATAGCCGCTGACTAGCTTGTTTTATCGATATGACTCGCTCGAATTCTTCTTTCATGCAACCCCAGACGCTCGGCCGCGATTGCTTGGCTTTGGCGCACTTAGTTGACAAAACATCTCACTGCGCAGGTCAGCAGCCTCTATCATAGCACTGACAAGCACACCTCCAGCTGCATGACACATCCGTCGCTTGCTTTCAGCACCAACAGGGGCTTGCCTTCATCAACGTGCACACCAGTACTTAAACCATAGAAAGAGCAGCAGGGCGTCACCGTACCTGCTTGGGTGCTTGGGGACCGTCGTGGCTATGTGGGCGAATTTAGGGTGTCGTTGCTGCGCAAAAGCATCTTGTTCGAGTTAATGCAGAACCTCAGGGACGGTCAGCAACGCCGCACGCGTCACAGGCATGGTGCGGTTGTGGCGGGTATCGCTATGCGAGAAGTACAGCAGGACGGCGCCCGAGTTGACCACGTGCTTACCCGCACACGTGAGGCATAACGTTGAAACCGTGCCCTTCAGCACCATAAAGCCGTCGGGGACACGCTTCTTGAGCTCGATCTCCCGGACGAGCCAATGGGACCGATCCATCCGCCGACGCTGCCACGGGGTATGCTCTCGAACTTGATCTTAAAATCCCCCGACCACCATGAAAACCGCTGCACTCACGCTCGTCACCGCAGCATACGCACTGTCCTGAAGGTCGCCCCATTCACGCTCGCCGGCGTATGCCCCGCAAGATCAATATGGGCGCTGTCACACCGCTGCATGTCGGGACTCCCGACTCGGGACACTGGAATCCAAAGATCTGATATATCCAACTGTTTCCAGGTTTTTTTTACATTTTTACAGGCGTTTCCACTTAAATTAAGTAAAAAGGTACGTAAAAAGCCAACACTGGCCGTGGTGAGTAATAACATGGATAAAGTTGAAGACATGGATCGGGGGGGGGGGGGGCTCTGGTTTGCACTGTGGAGCGTGGCCCTTCTGGAGGCTCGGATCGAAAAGTGAAACGTGGTCTGCAAATAGAAGTGGCGAAAACGTGAGCGATGCAAGACTTCCGGAATATTTTGAGCAAGCTGACCAAGGTTCCTGGTAAGCTACACAGCGCCCATGCCAAATGCGAATCCGAGAATCCAAATGTGAGGGGTGGTATGTGCAAGGATTGCAAGGGCGTAAGGGGGATCGTTTAAATCAAAGATCCGGCGTCTGTGTCGATGTTGTATTACCAGCGATTGGACGTGGATTCCTCGTTTGATTTCGGAAGCGCGTTCAAGAAGGCGATGTGTCGCGAGTGTGAAAAAAGAGCACATATGGATTCTCGGGATTGAGCCCCTTCTCGGTGGACCTCAAGACGTCGCCGGATGCTGACAAGATGGCGCAGAAAAGGTGATCGAGGATGACGCGGTAAAGGGTGTAGCTTGGTTGTTTGGAGCATTCATCGTGAACACACGGCGCGTGATAATATATTCCATGATGGCCAGGTGACTGCCGAAGTCATATGCCAGCGAGCTGGGGGTTGGTCGCAATGGTGCCGTGGACAAGAGCGATCAAACGCGTAGTGTTATAGATGTCGCTGAATGGTGAAAGAGTGAACAACAGACCGGTATTATCCCTTTCGCAAGCCACATCGATAATTTATAGTATACAAGCTTAGTGATTAATTTTCAAAAGATCATATTTTCATCTCTTTGTGAATTCACGGCACTGTTTTGGCATGGTTACATAGTGTATGGACGGATAATATAAAACTAAATTCTGCGCCTATTTTTTTACTTATTTTGATAATCGTGCAAAAGGACAAAAACTACTTGCACCGCGAAAACATTAAATTCCACACATTTACATACATTCATTCATCCATCCATCCATCCATCCATCCATCCATCCATCCATCCATCCATCCATCTCGGTTCTATCTCTATTTGCATCATTTATCCATAAAGAAACCAAAACCATTTTTCAGAAATCTAAACCATTTTTCTAAGCCAACCAAGTCATGTAAAAAAACAAATCATCATTCTTCTTCTATTGAGGTCTCCAACTCTGAATAGGCCCATATGCTCAGACTACTCCGGTACGTATTTGGAGTGAACGCGCATGCAGCTGGCTCTGGGTGGAGCAGAGCCGAGATCCCTTTCGGGTGGGTGGTGCTCCTAGCGGGGAGGGGGTCGAGATCATTCGTTTGGTGTGGGGATGCCCCCTTCGTCCCTAGTGCTATTCGCGCGCGGTGCCAGCACCTGAAGTCGCCACAATCTCTGTACCTAATGCTTCTAACTCAATCTAATGTCCAGAAACACACTCGATGATTGAATGGTCGGTCGAAACTGCAACGGACCTGCGTCATCATGACGGTGCCAAAATGTATATAATTACCGTCATCACCGACTTGATCGAATCTGTATTTGCATTTGGTTCAAATTATGACTGGGAATGGGGAGTCAACGCTAGGCTCGAGTCGATAAAAAAAACAATCGTTGTTTGAATAATAAAGACGGAAGACATGAACTTTCAAGTTAAATATACCGTAAAAAACGGTTTCAGTGCGACACCGGTTTTCCACTAGCAAGGCCATTTTATTCACCGTTATTAGATTATAGAGGCGTCTAAGGACCTTTCAGTCAATCAAAATTGCGTATCAAGACAGCTGGGCTCGGCTATTAATTAACACTGTGTCGCACTGAATCAGTATATTACGGTATAATTATAGAATATCAGAGTAACCTCATTCCATGTTGGAGCACTCGTAACTTTATTATAAAGCTACCTGCAGCTACTGCTCTTTCTTGTAATTGTTTTCCTCAGCCTCCGCCTGCACATACCTCTTTTCGAAAGCGCTGCCTTGGTCAACACACTCCTTCCAGTATGCTTTGCGTACCGAGGTCGGTAGAGACCGCATAAGCTCATGCGTTCCTCCCAGTGGACCGTAGCCACGCAGCCGCCCTTTTCGTTCTCGTCGTGCGCAACAATTCTTTCACGGGTAGGCTGAGCCAGGGGCTGGCTTAGACGGTAGCGCCAGCCCTGCCAGGACCAAGGTCTTCTTCGTCACCTCACGCTTCGTGAGGCGACGCGGTGCGAGTAGAATTTTTTTCGCCGCCCGCTCCAAGTCGTGCAGGGAGCGTGCCTACGTCTCCGCATGCATCTTGACGGTTTTCCCGGAAGCCACAGACCAGCGAGCTTCGGGTCAGCCGCGATGTTGGCATGGGCCATGGCGAGAAACTTCTTGTTGATGGTGGTGTACATCTTGTTGTTTTGAGAAGTGTGAGCAATAAACATGTATTAATAATAAACTCCTTACATTAAGTATCCATCCATCTGGGTCCTATCTCTATTTGCATCGTTTACCCATCGCCGGAAAAATAAATCTAGAGAATTGTTCTCGGCCAATCGCCGTGGAATAAAAACTACTTGACAAAATTCGACCATACTTATGCTCAGCGTGGTCCATTCTAAACTTTCAGCGGTACGTACACAGCCATGCTCGTCGATATACGCTTGAGGCTTGCTCTAGGAGGAGCACCGACGAGATCCCCATGCGGGTGGGAGGAGCTCCTGGGGGGGGGGGGGGGGTAGCGTGGCGGAACCTCACTTCCCATACTGTGGCTGCTGGTGGTTTATCACCAACCCTCTTTACTTAGAAGGAATGTAGGCCAGGTGTATATACAGCGGAAATGCATAACGGGCGTGAAAGAGCTTTTATTTCACTATTCATGGGTATGCAAGCGCTTGGAATGCAAATAAGGTAGCTAAAATCACTGTGATTCCCTAAATTGTCATTGCTTTGGTACATGATCGGGTAGAAAGAGAACAGATATTTGTACTAGTGTGCCAAATTTTTGTGGTTCGTCCACTGTTATATACATATCAGGCACTTCAAGACCATGCTTAGGACTTGCGGCCACCTACGCGGGGGTGAAGTGGTTGGGCAAAGTTCTTGCGAATAATGCTGTCTTGAGCACCGTTCACGTAGCGTCATGCGTCTAGATAGACTCCTAGCTATCTAGATATATATTTGTATTATGATTTGGCGACTTACCGCACTTATGTCTACCCGAAAACACCCTACCAAACGACAGTTTTGGTCCTTCTCAATCCAGAGGACCTGTGTTAAGGAACACCCTAAAAACATGAGCAAAAAAAAAACGACGTTAGGGGGGGGGCGCATTCGCTAAAAAAGCAAGGCACTGGTGGGATCTCGAAGTCGAGTGTGGATTTAATCCCTTGGTTCCCAAGATTGAGGCTCCGAAACACATAATCTACGGTACTTTATGTCGTAACTTACGACGTAAAAAAATAACTACGATTTTGTAAAGGCAAGACCTGTCCGTAACAAGAGAAGTCCCGCCAGAAATATAAGATTGTAGAGATCTCTGGGGGCACAAGGGTCGAAAACGACGCGGAGTACGCTGTATCTTACGACATTGAACGTAGAACGAGTGCATACTAATCCCAGATGGTGGATCAATAGGATTGGATAAAATGTTAGTTTCACCTGTTACTATCTGACCAACACCATTTCGCCAACACCAAAGACAGAGAAAAGGCTTGCCAAAGACGTGTGCAGCGTGCGCTCGTCGGTCTGGCTTTCTTCGGCATCACGGCACGAAAGACGCGTCGAAGACGAACTGTGAAAGTTTGTCTACGTTAGCAAATTCTTCTTGCATAGTATATATTACAGTAGGAAATTTAAACTTAGAGCTGCCCTCCCGTTTTAGACGACAAACGACTGTGGCCGCCAGATCCCCACAACTCCCTCCGAGGCCGCCGACGGCAGCGAGAACACCAAGGCCGCTGACGGTAGTAGCAACATCGACGCCGCCGATAACGGCGAAGGCCGACGAGACCGTCGGTAAAAGCGACACCGCCGACACCAACGGCAGTAGTGACCGGATTGATTGGCGAGACTTAGTCATACAACAAAATGAAAGGGTTCTGTGTTGCAGCAGCAGCTGAAGGTGTCGAAGTTACATCTATAGTCACCTACGACGAAGCGGACGTTCGCCTCCACAAGAGACGGACTACTCGGACAAGCTACCACGTACCAAAAAGCCGCATCAAATGGCGCGCAAGTCGTCGGGGTGCTGTTCGAGACTCAAAGCAGATCTACAGGGTCGCTAAAGCGATTTTACCACGCAAGTTGAGCGAGTCGATGCACGGCAATAGCGGGCCTTGAGTCCAGCGGGTACCGAAGACTGAAGACAAGCGACTAAACGAAGCTGAGGTTCACTTCCACGGCGAAGACCTGGGATATGGTGGGGAACCGCTTGTCCTTGGTGTTCCAACG
Organism: Phytophthora sojae; assembly: GCF_000149755.1. Classification (NCBI taxonomy): domain Eukaryota; phylum Oomycota; class Peronosporomycetes; order Peronosporales; family Peronosporaceae; genus Phytophthora; species Phytophthora sojae. The sequence goes on from NW_009258115.1 coordinate 11,621,345, forward strand.
GGGACCCTCCTGTCACTACCCACAGGATCAATTGAGTCGGTGTCGCCGGATGCCCGATCGGACGGCAACATATCCGACGGCTTCGAGATGCAAGGCTCGGATGACAAGCCATATTGCGCGCCTACATACGGCGCTACTGGCCTCGATGAACGTGCGTATGAGCATAGTGTAATTGACTTGATGTCAATGTCGTCCGGCTCAGTACTCGAGTCCCCACGTAAACGTGGAGAGGAGCATTCAGTTTTGGAGTAGGAGAACGGTAACGTCCGAGACAAAGACTACGGTGAATTTGGAGACGAAGGCAGCGGGATAGCGTGCGATGAAGGGTATAATGAAGTGCGCGGAGGAGGGCTTAGTGATCGGCATAATGATGAATACGATGAAGTGCAAGATGAAGACTGTGGTGACAAAAGTAAGGTTGATAATGATACGTCTGGGAAAATGAACGGAGTAATCGACTTGGTCTCAAGCGTGTCAGAACATAATGGGCGGGGCGGTGATAACCTTTCGACTGAACCACGCGAAGACAGCTTCGAATGTTCAGAACCGCGCGATGATAGCTTCGATTGTGCTGTTTGTGACTGTCGAGAGGAAAGCCACGAAGGAGATGAACCGTACGGCAGTGCGGACAATGCTAATAGCGGCTGTGAACGTAAAATCGATATCGACTACGAACTGGAACGCGACATCATGGTTCCATGGCCTGATTATATCCAGTGGGTACCGCACGTCAAAACTTCAAAGGACATCAGATTCAGGGACGAAGGTGCCGTTGACTGGTGTGGGTGCGAGGGGAGTTGCGAGGCTTACGTTTGCCCGAATTCCAGAACGGACATCTTCTGCGCGCCAAATAATTGTCTTGTTGGTTTGTTTTCCGGAAACCGACTCCGCGAACTTCCGCATGGGTTGGAGCTGCGAAAAACGAGTAGAGGTGTTGGGGTATTTGCAACACGGTTCTTTTCCAGCCATACCGTCATTGGCGAGTACTCCGGTGTGATGACTACGCACGATTTCAATAAGGATAAGGTGCGAACCAGCGACTACGTTCTGAAGTTGAACAAGCGGTCAATCAAGGGGAAGAGAGTTTACATTGACGCCAAAAATTGTAGAGCTATATCTAGATTCATGAATCACGCCTGCAAGCCTAATTGCAACTTCTACGAAGTCTACAATCGCAAAAATGTGGCGGTTTTAGAGATGCCGGAGCAGGAAATATCCCCAGATGAAGAGATCACTGTGGATTATGGTGATTTATGGTTTGCATGCTCGTGTAAGAGTGACGAGTGCCGCGGAGGTAGTGTTGAAGAGTAGCAATGCAAAGACTGCGTTAAATCACTTGATGGTAAAGCTCGTATTTAAATGTATGTTTAGTTGTGATCCACGACCTAGAATCAGTGAGGAGAACAGCAACTTTAATTGCATAGAACCTATTATAGATGCCCTGAAGAAGGTTCCTGGTGTACGCGGACAAGTTGAAACCACACCTCGTATCCAGAGATGAAGTTACGTTAACGTTTAAAGTAGCGTATATACCTTTTGAGACAAGGAACTATACAACTTCAAAGGTCGCACCCTGTAGCTTTCACGTTGTGATTGTTTTGTAAAACTAGCTGATCTTTAGCTTGCGTGCAACTCCGCTGTCAAAAGGAAACTACACGCTTTCCCCCTGCGCCCTTTCAGCCGAGGTTGTGTTACGCGAGGATACGAGACTCCGGAAATCGTCTTGGTGGGTCAGCAAATGTTTGTTATGAGCCTCCGCGCGTTCCTGCCTTTGCGACCAAAGTCGGTCTCTCTTGCGTTGATGCCGCGCCACGGCAATACGGTTCTTGTACTATTCATAAAGATATCCAGGATTTTGGAGTCTGGCGCACCGCATATTTCCAATTCGGTTCGGCGTAGGCATCATACCAACAGGTCGACTTCATCCCTTGGATATTCATCTTCCTGCTTGTTGATCAAACTCCCATCTCTCGAAGACTGCCAGTATCGTCCACGCATTGTCTTACCGGACTGAGTGCGCAAAAACTTTTCGTCATTGGCTGTACGTGCGGTCGGGGCCATGTCTTTCCGGGACCATGAATAAGCTTGGGCCTTTGCGTCTCCTTGGAGTCTGCAGAAAATCCAAAATCGACCTTGCATCTTTGCGGACAAAGTGTAAGTGACAAGATAGAGCTGACAGTATACGAAATGAATGGTCAATACCTACGAAATCAACTGTGATATCACCACAGGTAATAGATGATGTCATACGATACTAATTTAGCATTTACGGTATACTAGGATATGGTCACGGTACGATTTGAGCAAATTCGGTGCTATCCCACGAGCCCAAGTACCGTAAACGCTGATCGAATACTATTTAAGTCCAAGATACACCGTTGCGCAGAAGAGAATACTGAAGAATATCTCTGTGTCCCTCAGACACAATATTCGTGCAATGCGAACATGAAGTATATCATTGTGTTCCACTCGTTGTCGCGCTTCTGAAGTGACTACGCAACCTACTCTGTCTGGTCCTTGAAGATCACTGTGATGATTGGGGCTAACTACCAAGTGAGCGCGGGTCCAACGAACTGAGGCCGACCGACGGACCCTGTCGCTATACCAGGCTGCTTACGCTTTCGGCTCACCAGCACTTGTCTGCCTTCGCAATCAACTCGTCCAGTAACGTGAAGCGCATGTATGATGTGCACGCAGGCCCCAAATACAAACCAGAACTTGCAAGGGCACCATCTTGCTTGAAGATCAACTAGCCATCCTGTCAAAGGTTGGTTGAGCACTTCCCTTCGTGCGTAGTTCGACCCCATTTGAGCCGAAACAGCAATGCCGATTTCACTACGCTTGGTCGGATTGACTTGCACACGAGAGGCTGGCCACGACAGCACATTCACAACGAACCGCCCTTCCTGAGTAATGTACACTGCACTCGGCAGATTCCAAACTTGTAGTAAGTTTCCACGAGCCATTCCCTTTGCTCGCCGCACCAAAGCAGCCGCCGGAATGATCGTATAGAGGAAGGGGCGCAGGTTTCCGGAGTCGTGATGGCAACATTCACTTAGTTCTCGTAACAGGGTGCTCATCGTTAAACGCCGCCTCATCGTGTAGTCTCTTTTCAAGACGCTGTTAAACGTCTCAACGGGGTTGTTTGTTGTTGCGAATCCACTGGCGGTCGAAAAATTTTGCCAATTGCTGAATCGCCCATACAACCACTGTGCCTTAATGTATGACGCGAATCATTTTAGTAGCGGTTGCCCCGACCACGACTGCAACACATTCTCCCGCATCCACGCAAATTCGGTCTCGTTCGTTGCAAAGTGTAGATCATAGATGTCTTTGATTGCTTTAGCACACAGTTCCCCGGGTATGCCGCGTAGTGCCTCATGTACCTTCTTCATGACGTGAAAAAGCACATCAGACACTTGAACTGAGCGTTTGTTCCGAATACGGCGTTGAGCGCGTTGTATTGCGCTTGGTCCGCGTCTACCATGGAGAAGTAAACCACTAGCTTTTGCCCGGTTATCCATGTAAACAGTCGGTCCAGCGCGCGTAGAGCAGATTCATAGATCTCTTGGACTTCTTGAGAAACAATGAAGAGAGCCACCAAATGAAACCCGCGAGACTGATCCGAAATGCCGACAACCACGACTGGGTACTCAAGCCGATTAAGCTTGTAAGTTGCGTCAATGTGCAGGATGAAACTGTCGGGTGGGGCCGCCAGTCGAAACATCATCGCCTTTGAAGAGATGCCCACCAAAAACGGGTTCTCGTCGGATCCATCACCAACAAGCGGTCTCCCATGCATGTCGATCTCCCACGAAAATGTAAATGGCTGCGTCATTGGCTCTTCACCAGTGTAAGCTCTGTCCCCGATCCACTTTCTGATGTCATCAACGCGATCATGATTGTTCAGCATCGACCGCGAGTAGTTGTTGACGTAGTTTTGCACTGTCGTTAGACTCGGCAACAAATCCAGCGCTACACCAAACTGCCTGGACAGGGCGTGCCGGATACGCATGGGCCTCAAACGTTCCTCCGTCAGCTCTCGACAGAATTGCTTCTGGGCGCTGCTTAGCTTGAGCCGCTTTGGGGAGGAGGCCTGGCTGAAATGCTCTTCTTGTTCTAGGATTGTAGTCCTGCGTGTTTTCAGGCACACCAGTAGATTGCCGCGCCAAGGGCACGCCTGCGACAGAGCTAAAGCACACGTGGTAGATACGAACTTGAGCAGTGGATAGCGCATGTCTTGGTCTCCGCTGTAGGCGCAGATAGTGCACATGACTGGATCGCTCCTGTGGATCTGATACGACTTCATGTTCTCGAGAATATCGATTCCTTCAGCTTCAGTGACGTAGACGGCAATTTCGCTCCAAGGCTTGCGAGGTGCCATCGCGCTTAACGTGCTCAACTCGGCGCTCCACAGTGTATGTATGCCGTTCGTCATCCCACCCTCTCATTTGCTTGTTTGTGGCGTCCGTCAGTCACATAAGCCTGCCCATATGCGTACGGTGCGATACGCTGCGCCCCTGTCTTGTGTGCTTGCATAGCACACACACATATAGCAAATCTATGGTGTATTCACGGCACTGCTGGGTGTTTTCGCGAGCTTTGTAGTGCTGCCACAGATTCGTGGTGAAGCCACTGTACGGTTTGGTAAAAGTAACGCGTCCTCATAGGATTGGTACAATACACAAAACGTCCAGCTTTCGCGATGTTGATACACTCCACGACAAAAAGATATGGACACCACCAAAAGTGGCTGTAACTTCGTCATTTTTTATCGTTGTAAGGTGCGGTTTGGACTAGAGTTGCAGAACACGCTGATAAAAATATGCACGCTACTAACACGCGCGCTTTTGCGCTTCTTCAGGTAGCTCACATACAAATCACTGGTTCTGCCCAGGTGACAAAACTTATGGACAGCTAATCCCCATACAAAATGCTATATTAACCAAAACCCCTTACAAATGATACAACTTGGACTTTGTATGGGGCGACATTGGAACCCATGATTTCTCCACTCTACCTTAGTACTGAGCCATATATCATCGACCAACAGTTTAAAATGGAGAAGACAATCGTATATCCAAGAGATAGCAGCATACAGAGCTACAAATTGGCACTAACTAGGATGCAACTGAACGTGCCTCGCAAATCATCAGATAATGCAAGGTAGCCACCACTCGAAATTTCAGTCGCTTACTACTTGCTCAGTTTTGTGCGATGGTCGATGTATTTATTACAGGTTACTAAACACACCTTCTAGTACACGATAATGCCATCAGATCTTTGTCTAACGTCGCGAGTATCGCCGTGAGGCTGGTTCCTTTGTCGCCCCATACAAAGTCCAAGTTGTATCATTTGTAAGGGGTTTTGGTTAATATAGCATTTTGTATGGGGATTAGCTGTCCATAAGTTTTGTCACCTGGGCAGAACCAGTGATTTGTATGTGAGCTACCTGAAGAAGCGCAAAAGCGCGCGTGTTAGTAGCGTGCAGATCTTTATCAGCGTGTTTTGCAACTCAAGTCCAAACCGCACCTTAAAACGATAAAAAATGACGAAGTTACAGCCACTTTTGGTGGTGTCCATATCTTTTTGTCGTGTAGTGTAGATGACAGCAAGACTCTAATCGTCAAATCATCAATATTTAGCCAATCAAAACGTTTACCTCTCACTTATGCACAACACATCTCTGATGACAGCTCCATATCCGGGTTTTTGTTCAATTCTGATTTTTACCTCTCTTGTTTATACTTTTGCTGACGACAATACACTTGATTAAAGTATAGCAATCTCGTTTCGAGGCTAACGCTATTGTTAATTGAGCTATGTCGTATTATACGACATTGGGATTTCGCATATGAGACGGTTTCAAACGAAATGATGCTTAGGCGCCATTTGGAGTTATCGAGATAATCGCGTTTGAAGTTGACCGATCAATTTTCGGAAATAACCGGACATCAAAATTTTGAAAGTGAAAAGCACACGTAAAAAGCGTAAAAGCACTCTGATTTACTTTCTTTTAGCGCGAGCTTTCCGATAATATACAGTACGTTAAAAAATGAAAAAATATTGAGGTCACACGCCCCAAATAAAATCGTGAATTTAGGGGGTCCGAAAATGGAGATAATTTTTCTAGACCGATGTCACTCCGGGAGTTCTTAACGTTTCAATGCATTCGATAGCTTAAACGAAGCACAAGACACGCCTCTTTCGATTGATGCGGTTAAATCGCGATTCGTACTTAGGTTCGTAAGCATCTTTTCGTTTGAAACCGTCTCATATAAATGCCGCCCCTTATGTGCAGCGTCAAAAATACGAGAACTTAGACTATTGCGCTGTATTTACAATTCGCTTTGGGCGAGTGACATCAAGCGACAAAGTGTAACAAAATGTAAGGCAGATTTCGTAATGGGGCCCGCCAACTTAAAATACACAGCTATTTTGAAAGACGGAAGTCCATTTTCATACCTGCTACGTTGGTTTCGCTGCTATAGGTGATTCAGTGCAGCTGCATTGAGGCTCGACGCTGTGGCCTCGCTAGAAATTCAGCGAGCGCCATGGACCTGGGACCGACACTACCGGAGCAGGATCAGCGCTATGATCCATCTGCGTCAATGGCGGCGGGTCAAAACGGTGAGCATCGAGGATCAAGCAAAACCGCGGGGTTAAACGAGCGACTGGACCAAATGCAAGCCGACATTCGAGCTACGCATAAAATGATGCGCGACTTGAGCGCACTTGTCCGGCGCCAGCTTGAGGTAAAATATCGTTTTAACAGCGTAGGGAATATTTTTTAATGGTGTTAATTACTTGTTACTCAGACGACGAAAGGCAGGAGTCGAAGTCTAAACCCCGAAAATTCGTCTCCTACCAACTTCCCGCTCCTAACCAAAACACCATCGCTACGGTCGATGGCGCCGAATGGAGTCAACCCGCTCAACCTCTTGCCGTCGGACCCTCCTCTCCGTAGTCTCGACTCTACTGCCAGTTTTCGCACGGACACACGACCGGCAACACAAACTGACGAGCGACGAAGTCGAATCGATACAAGTCCAGAGTCTGCAATGTCGCTCGTATCGCCCTCCGACCTAAAGAAGAAAAACCTTGCCGAGTTGCGCTGGGCCATGATCCGAGATAGTCGCAGGAGCAAAATTGATACCCCCGAGGAGCCTTTGGCAATTGTGAAGACGAAGCAAGTCGAGACAACGCCGACCAAACAGCGCAATACTCTCGACAATGACCCTGACAAGCAGGATCAAAAGGCTGAGGTCTCGCGTCGCTTCTCGATTTCCTCCAACCTGAAGAAGCCGGAGGTCCTTCCCCCCAGAAAGCGATTGAAAAGCATGTTTGTCAAGACCCAGCGAACCGATGCGACGGTCTCGCCGGAAGATATTTTATCAGCGCGGAACCTTGACGGTGAGCTTGGGCGATTCACGCTGCGTCATGATTCATCATATCGTTATGCGTGGGACTTGCTGATCATGACTATGATCCTGCTTGATGTTATTCTGACTCCGCTGTCATTGGGCTTCAACTTTACCCCCAAGTTCATGGATGGGCTGAATATCCTCGGAACTATTCTTTTCGTGATCGACTTTATCGTGCACATTTTCTCATCGTACACAGACGAACGTGGCGACCTCATCTCCGGACCCAAAAAGACGGCAATGAATTATCTGCTAAGTGGTTGGGCTATACCCGACTTTCTCAGTTGGTTCCCTTTCGAGCTGTTTGCGTCGTCTAGTAAAGGTCGCGTTCTCAGCTTCACCAAGATCTTCCGACTTGCCAAAGTGAGCCAGCTTGCGCGGAGGATTAACTCTGCAAAGAAGGCCGGGATTCTGAGATTTATCCTACTGCTGGGTATCGTATTGACGGTCGTGCATCTTCTAGCCTGTTACTGGAGCTGGGTGGCGCATGGGTGGCGTTCTCATCTGGAGGAAAATACTTTCGTGCCGCAGTCGCTGTTTGAGAAGTATGCCCTGTGTTGGTCGCTCGTGGTTGGATGCCTGAATGCAAGTCCACCGCCAATGTTTACCGCCGTCGAACAAATATCTGTAGCATGCTTTATGCTGATAGGTAACATCCTCCAGGCTAGCGTCTTCGGTTCTGTGGCGGTACTTATTTCCTCCTTCGATGAAGATGAGGCCGCGTACAACAAGAAGCTAATATCAACGTCGGAGCGTTGTCACTTCCTGGGTATTTCGGTCGAGCTTACCAAGCGAATTCGCGGATACTATGAAAATCTCTGGCGCGAGACTAAGAGCGTGAACACCGACGCTGATTCGTTCATCAATGAACTCTCGCCAGCGCTTATTTGTGAGGTGAAGTTCCAGCTCTATCGAGAAATGATCAAGCAGATTCCGTTCTTGTCGTCGAAGACGTTGGCTCCGGCTGTGATCGAGATGCTGATATTGCACCTGCGGACAGTCATTTACATGCAAGATGATGTCTTGATTCGCAAGGGTGAATACGGAGACTGGATGGCTTTCATCGGGAGTAAAGTTAAGTTGTGTGTTTTAATTTGATTTATTGCGGTCCTGATGGCTAACTGCACTCTTCATTCCACAGGTTCAGTGGCGGTTCTCGACCCGAATACGAACACCCGCAAGATCATCCGAATTCTTCGCAAAGGTGACCACTTCGTTTTTTTATTATTTTGAAATGTTCTGACATAGCTAATACGATCGATCGCGCCGCGACTTCTAGGCGACTACTTCGGAGAGATGGCACTGTTGCAGCGTGCCAAGCGTTCAACAACTGCAGTCGCGCTTACCTGGGTGCAGATCCACGTCCTTTGCCGAGCCGATCTCGACAGTGTCAAGGAGCAATACCCGACCCAGACCGAGATTCTCGAGCGCGAGATCAACAAGTACATGCAGTCCAAGGTTCGATACAAGTAGAGCGTATCAGTGCGCGCTGTCAACCCATTCCCTTATGATCAACCTGCAGATCATTCCGAAGGTTTATATTTAACACGAGTTTACCATGAAACTATTTTTCGGCTTATGAGATGTCGATGATCACCAAAACTATTTTAGCACCCTCCGCCATGCTCACTTGTCACTCCCCATTCGGCTATCACCACCGCTCTGACCATGGAGGAGCAGGTCGAGTCGTCTTGCCCCGCGGCACCCCCTGAAAGCACCTGCGGCTGTATCACTCAGGATCAGTACAACAAACTGGAGGAGCGGCTTGACCAAATGCAGGCAGATATTCAGACAACAACTCGGATGCTGCATGAGCTGAGCAGCCATGTCCATCAACACCTCCAGGTGCGAATTGTTTCTGGTTTACATACCTTGCAGCATAATGCTTTCTAACACTTTTTCTTAGACAACCACGGCAAACGAAAGGAGCCGCCGGTTCAGTCATACCTCAATTTCTCCTAACAACCCCATGCTTGCAGAAGGTGCCCCACGCATCAGTCTGGCAGGACTTAACCCGTTTGCTCTGATCGCCTCCGGCACTCTTGATATCATGGACATCACAGACGCAGATTTAAAAACTACAGATTTAAGATCTGCGTCTCCAGCTCAACGCCCGTTTTCTCATGCAGGGGAAAAAAAGCTGAGCATTCCACTTGCTGCGCCTGACCCCACACTATCAGCTCAGTGGTTGTCGAAGATCGAGGTAACTAACGTTGATCGCGTGGCGAAGCCTCCCGGATTGTTGTCCAAGTTGTGGTCACCAGTTCAAAAAGGGTTTACGAAAATCGTCCCGTTGAACATAACCAAGATCTTACCCTCACACAAAGTACAAAAGGATATCGAGGTAGCATCGCACGAAGACGAAAACCTGGTTCGGCGCTTTTCAGTCAGCGCTATCAACTTGGCCAAGGCTCAGAGCATCGCTCTAGGGCAATCGAGAAATAACCCGAGCGAGCAGGAACGAGAGGATCACCTGGTGTCTCCGCAAGATATCATCTCTGCTCGTAAGCTCGAGGGCGAAATGAGTCGATACACGCTTCGACATGACTCTCCGTATCGAACCGCGTGGGATTTGGGGGTTATCGCCATTGTTTTGCTTGATCTCGTCTTCACTCCGCTGTCCCTCGGTTTCAACTACCAATCGTCATTTCTTGACTACTACGACACCGCCGAGTCTGTGATTTTTGTCGTTGATTTCGTCATTCGGATGTTTTCTTCGTACCTCGATGAACATGGTAATCTCATCTCGGGGCCCAAACAAACGATAAGGAATTACTTGGTTAGCGGCTGGGCATTGCCAGACTTTTTGAGTTGGTTCCCATTTGAACTCTTCTCGAGTTCAAGCCACAGCAACGTGATCGGATTCTTCAAGTTCTTACGTCTAGCTAAAGTGAGTCACCTCGCCCACCGCCTCAACTCCGCCAAAAAGGCGGGTATTGTGCGCTTCATAATGCTGCTCGGGCTGGTGATAACAATATCACATCTCTTGACCTGTTACTGGAGCTGGGTGGCTGTCGGTTGGCGAGCACATATGCATGAAGGGACTTTTGTGCCGAGGTCGCTGTTTGACGAGTACAGTCTCTGCTGGTCGCTGGTCATCGGAAGCGTGAATGCGAGTCCACCAATAATGTACTCGGCAGCAGAGTTAATTTCAGTCGCGTGCTTCATGCTGGTAGGAAACGTGCTCCAAGCCAGCGTATTCGGCTCTGTTGCTGCGCTTATCGCATCAATCGACGAGAACGAGGCTGCGTACAGCAAGAAGATTATCACGGTATTGGAGCGCTGTCACTTTTTAGGCATCCCAGACGAGCTGACTAAGCGAATTCGAGGATACTACGACAACTTGTGGCGCGAGACGAAGAGTGTGAGCAGTGACGCGGACTCGTTCATCGAAGAGTTATCGCCAGCGCTAATCTGTGAGGTAAAGTTCCAGCTCTATCGAGATATGCTCAAGCAAATCCCCTTCTTGTCATCGAAGACCCTCGCTCCAGCTGTGATCGAAGTCCTCGTGTTACACTTGCGTACCGTCATTTACATGCAAGACGACGTGCTGATCAGGAAAGGGGAATTCGGAGACTGGATGGGCTTTCTGGGCTCATCAGGAAGTGTTGGTGTGCTCGATCCCAATTCCGAGGTGATCAAGGTGATACAAATCCTCCGCAAAGGTGACTGCTTCATTTTCTTTTTTTTTAGTTGAGAAACACTGCACATTGTTGTCACTTCGCTAATGTGATCGCGCATGTTTAGGGGAGTACTTTGGTGAGATGGCTCTACTTCAGCGCACGAAGCGAGCGGCGACAGCGGTGGCGCTTACGTGGGTCCAAATCCACGTGCTGTGCCGGCAAGATCTCGACTACGTTAAAGAGCTCTACCCCACGCAAACCGAGATTCTCGAAAACGAGATCGCCAAGTACAAACACAATCAAAAGTCGGGCTCACAGCGTTCGTTTGGTGTAAATTAAAATCCAATTCCGTCGCTTTTTTTTTCGTTTTGATTGCGGCATTCATTTAGATCTTTAGGTTGTATACTCGCACAGAGCTATCACTGCTCGCTGCTGCCAACACGAATTCTCCCTCGTTCTTAGCTGGGCACCATTCTAAACGCGAGACAGCGCCGGATGGGGAAATTTCCCACGCTAGTTCATCAATGCGCGAGCAAGTCACTTCGGCAACATCCTCATCAATCTTCGACATTGTAAACAGTTCGATAGCACCGGTTTCGAGACCGACGGCCAGGAGATAGCCTCCAGAATTTGACAGTGCAGATGGTAAAAAGGCCACAGCCGTGACGGCAGCATCATACGCCACGGGGTCACAAATGCGACCCCATTTTCCGCTGGTTCGGCTCCAAAGCGAGAACGACTGATCACGAGAACCGAGGGCGAAGAGGGACGAGTCTGGCGACCACGAGCAACTCCAAATGATGCGGCGGTGAGCTTTTACACTTTCCACGAGCGCAAACTTCCCGTCTGAATTCGGCTGTCGCTCGTAGAGACAGAATTGTCGGTCTCTAGACACTGAGAGCAAGTACAGGTCGTTCGGGGAGAAGGCCAACTGCACCACTGAGCTCTTGTGGCCCGCAAGTGGAAGTTGGGCTTCGCTCCAGTCTGCAGTATTCCATAGGCGCACCGCTGCATATCGTTCCTCACGCGACTTGCAGGCGGAAGCGATCAAATCGCCAGTGTGGGACGACGTCACACAGAGAAGCTCGTTTCCATGACCGTAAAGCTTTCGCTGCTCAGGCCACAACGTTTTGCGACCCAGCGTGTCCCCCACTGGTAAAGACAAGGAGGAACTCAACTTCGCGTAGCCATTGTCCGAGTCGCTGGCAGATTCCTCCGTTGTCGCTGACTTGTTCGTCAAACTTAATTCTGGGAGATACGCATGTTGCACGCTTCGGACCTGCTTCTCTGCATTTGCTTGTACCCCGCCATTCTTGTCGGAGGGACTCAACTGACCCACCAGTTGCCTCACCTCATCCGGAGCTTCGAACACGCGCAAGATCTTTTCATCAGCTCCACTGACGAATTGGTCGTTTGCGTCGCGATTTCCAAGCACAAAACAGCCACAGTTGATGTCGTATCCATGAACCTGCGCCCGAGAGATCTCGAACCAATTCGGTAGCGAGTCATTGGAGGTCTTTGACGGGGCCACGACGCGAGCGGTTTGATCCAGCGAAACCGACACTAAGTAATCGCCACGCGGTGCCCACGAAAGATCCGTGACCTCAGCGCAATGGCCGTTAATCGAAATTGCTGGCAGGAAAAGTTTCGATGGCACTGGCTGCTGCTCCCAGCGCTCCAACTGTCCGCCAAAGCTCAGCGACAGGAGATTCAGACGGCCACCACGTGCAGGTAACACACCTGCCGACAGCAACCCGTTGCCGCCCATTTCACCAACACGAAGGGACGGGGTCCACGAGCTGCGAGTGTCTGCAGACTTTGTCCACACAATGAGCGTATTGTCCATGGACGAGGAAAGCAGCGCTGTCTCGCAAGGATCTTCACTCTCATCATCTCGCGGTAACTGCGTCCACTGCACCGACGTGACCCAGTCTTCATGACCGACTAGTAGCGCATCAAAGCTCACGGTATACGTCGTGCGGGCACCACGCGCAAGGAATCCGTCTTTAACTTCACCAGAGGAAGCTCCTTCACCTTGACCTCTCGATCGAGCAGTAACTTTCCATACACGAATTCGCTGATCCTGCGACGCTGACGCGAGCATTGCCACTACATTCCCTACGTCTTCCTTCTCCTGTTGCTTAAACGCGACACTGCGGATCCACCCCTGATGTCCTTCCAGCGCCAGCAACTCCGTCAACTGATCACTCCCGTCCGCTACTTCAAACAAATGAACCTTGGAATCCACCCCACCCGTCGCCAGCAGCACACTCTCCTCCACTTCTCCTTCTCCTCCCTTCACCACAAGAGCATCCATTGTCTCCATGATACTCTTGACGCCAAGCTCCAGTCGACTCAGCAGCTTCACCTCCTCCTCCTCCTCGCTCCCTTTACCCCGACCGAAAACCGCCAACGTCCCGTCCGAGAACGCAGCAAAGTAGAGTCGACGTCTATGCGTCTCGGCAGGCGTCACGGCAGCCACCGTCACCGCCGGCAGCTTCTGACTCTCGTGCGTGACCTTCTGGAGCTGCCAACCGCTCGTTGACACCTTGGACCAGAGGAACACGCGCCCGTCCGAGTCCCCCGCGAGCACCTGCACGCTCTCCGATTGTGCATCGTATTGCATCATGACGCTCGTGAGTCTCGAGGCGTCGGAGGTCGCGTCCCGATGCTTCAACGTCTCCGCAATGGCCATTGGGGCGGAGTTTGTGTCATCGTCGACGCTGCTGCGCAGCAGACACACGACGTTCCTGGCTGCAAACGCGCCGCAGTAGTTGCAAGACCTAGATGAAGTTGAGGAGCTACTGGGACGCACGGACAGGGCGTTCGTGGCGGCGTTGCAGCCCACGGCGACATGAGCCAACGTCGCCTGCACCATCGCCATCCGATGAATTAGAGCTGTTCACTTTAGTGTCTGAATGGACTCGAATTAGTGACAAAAAGGCTACTTAACAACTTCAATGTTGCTCAATTTACAAAATCAGACGACATGGCGCTAAATATAGTCCGATATACACAAATCAGAATACGCGACATAATGCACGATCCGAATTCTCGCAGAAGACTCGTGGGCTGCGCAACGGAAAGCAGCACCGTCACTGGCGTGGATTGCTGTGCTGCGCCACAAGCTGCCACAGACCTCGTACAAGAAGGTGCTGGTGCAGCTGCCGGACGGAATCATGCCGCACCTGACCAAAACCCGCTGCTGCTCGCCGACTTCCTTATACCAGGTAAGCATCGGTGCAGTCACGAGTCTGCTGGCGCTGAACAGTCTGTTCATCCTCACAACTTCGACTCGCCCGACTTCTACAACAAGCTGTATGCGCTGCTGGACGACCACGTTGTACTCTGCCAAGCAGCGCGGCCGCTTCTTCGGCCTGTTGAACCTCTTCCTCTCGCCGACCCACTTGCCGGCGTACACGGTGGCGGCTTTCGCCAAGCGGCTGTCGCGCAGTGCCCTCATGGTGGAGCCGGGCGCTATCCTGTTTATTATCCCGATGGTGTACAAGTTGAATCTGCGTCACATGGAGTGCTTGTAGCTTATCGAGTTTGGACTCATCAACACCTTCCGCACGCACAACGTGCTGGTCGACACGCTGCTCTGCATGCTCGTGCCGCTGCTCATCCAGAAGGGCGTGGCCTACGTGCAGCAGTCGCCCAAGTCCCTCTTCGCCGTGTTCAGGCACTTCCTCTTCCCGGAGAAGGAGGAGCGCCGCGTCTCGCGAGTCATCGAGGTCAAGCAGCGCTTCAACCGCTGGGGCAAGGTCTGGGACTACGACCCGAAGAACCACCTGGCTGCAGAAGGTCATCTCGCTCTACCTGGCCGACGTGCTGGACCTCAAGAGCAGAAACGCCCAGTACGAGCTGCTCGAAAAGACCAAGCGGAGGAGATCAAAGACCACCAAGGCCACCATGGTGAAATGAAGAATGAAAGCAACAAAAGAACGAGAGTGCAGAATTAGAGAAATCCGAGAAAGGGAGGAGAACGTATTTATCGTTTTTGGCCACTCATATATTCCAGACTTCAACTGCGGCGCCCCACCCGGCTTCGGCTGTGGCGACATCTCCTGCCTGGCTTTGGCTGTGGCGACCCACAAGCTGGTGCCTATGGACTATAAAGATGGGGGTCAGGCGCATCGTGGGCGATCACGACGACACAATGGATCAAGGCACCAAAGACTACGTGCGGTCGACTCGAGCGTCTCCAACTTGTCCGCTGACGATGTACGCGGACTCCGAGACAGCAATGGGGAGCTGGTGCGGTGCGCTGGATGTTCGGAAGCTCGTGGGCACCAACATGAATGGAGACGCCTTGCGTTGCTCTACAATAGTCCGCGTGGCCACGATCAGATCCACCACGGGCTATTTCGCGTCAATTCCTGGCGCAGAGATTCGGTCGACGATAGCGATCTCCGCCAGGATGACGATGACGCACAAGTGGCGCCAAG
The DNA here is from genome assembly GCF_000149755.1 of Phytophthora sojae. Lineage (NCBI taxonomy): Eukaryota > Oomycota > Peronosporomycetes > Peronosporales > Peronosporaceae > Phytophthora > Phytophthora sojae. The sequence continues at coordinate 11,636,840 of NW_009258115.1, forward strand.
TTTGAAAGTGCAACTTGAAGTTGCGCCTCGTCACAGGGTCTTGATTTGTGAGTGACCATCACTGTAACGGGGTTATATGGAATAGTGACCCTGTCACTATTCCGGGATGGCTACATCGGTCACTCCCCTGGATAGTGACCCAAGTGGCCTCAGAGCCAACAGATACATTTTGTATGACACAAACTATAGGGAACTTAGGATTTGTATGCAGGCCAAATCTATACCAACCTATAAATACATTCAGTCTTAGATCTACCGCTTTTCAAGTCAAGTCGTCCCCTTCAGACCAGGGACACGTGAACGGCTGTTCACTTGGAGTTTGTATACTCCTGCTTCCTCTGTTAAGAAGTGCTGTGTGCCCCGTCACACTTGGTAGCACTTGTAGTCAATCCTACGCCTACGCGGGTAGATTGGACTACCTGAATCCTCTGTGGTCTCATCGAGTGAGCCAAGATGGATCGTACGGAGTTTCCCCATCTGAACAACTCGCAGTACGAGTCCGTTCGTAAGATGGCAGGCATCTTTGGGACAGATGCCCTGCGTAGCTTAGCGGCGGCGACGCCGGCTGAGCAGGTTGAGCGTATCAACGCGTTCGACACCTACGAGCGAGGGCTCATCGGCCACGTTCAAGGGCTTCAGGCCACTGCGGCCGCGCCGAAGCCGGTGCAACCGAAGCCCCTGCGGCTGAAGGTTCACCCCTTCGAAGGGAAGGAAGGAGAAAACCTTCACTTCTGGGTTCGAGAGGTTGAGCTCGCGATGGACGCGGCTCTCGTCTCGGACGAGCGACTCCGTGTCGCCTTTGCGCTCTCCAACCTTAGTGGTCGCGCTAAGAGTTGGGCGTATACCCGCGAAGCGACGACGCCTGGATGCTTCGCATCATGGTCTCAGCTGTGCGAGCAGCTGCGGGCCGCGTTTCTTCCGGCGAACTACGAGTACCGCCAGCGTTCGCGCTTCCTCGCCTGCAAACAAGGAAGGCGCGAGCTGCATGAGTACATCCAGGAGATGCGAGTGCTCACTGCCTCTTTGGTGGGGAACCCCCTGCCTGAACACATCAAGGTGACCGTGTTCATGGACGGTCTGCGTGTCGGTCCTGCCCGCACGCAACTGTTCCGTGTGCAAGCAAACACTATGGAGGAGGCGATTCAGATCGCCCTCCAGGAGGAGTACAGCCACAAGCAGGCTCGTACCCCCGCCACGGTATGGCAGAGCAACCCTGCCTCTGGCGGTGCGCCTAATGGTAACTCCGGCAATGGAGCGATCAACGGGCCGGTTCCCATGGATCTGGGCATGGCCGAGCAGAGCGACATTCGCTGCTACGGCTGTGGTAAGCTTGGGCACATGAAACGTGCTTGTCCCGCGGGAGGACTGAAGAACAAGTTCTCTTCGAAGCCCTATGGCTCTAGGGGTCGCTGGCAGAAGCCGCGCCCCAGGAACCAGGGGAACGCCGGACACCAGTAGGGGCGGGGCGCCCTACTGGGGAAACACTAAGTCTTCGTGAGGGGCGTGCGGGTGGCGCACGCCATGGGGACTTAGCCCCTGAGAGTCTCTGTACTCTCGAAGCGGAGAAGGGCAGCGGTGGGCTGCTTGTGGTGCACGCGAGTGTACCGGGATACGATCATCCCTTGAGAATCTTGATCGACTCTGGGGCGTCCAAGAACTTTGCGCGCCGCCAGACTGTCGCACGCAATCCCGACAAGTACGCCGATGCGCTACGAGGCAGCAAAGGCAACGGGCTGGTCTCGGTAAGACTGGCCGACGGTACGGTGGTAGAAGTACCTCGGGTCCACATGGACCTCACTGTCAAGTTCGAGGACTTCGACAGCACGGAGCCGTTCTTGGTCCTAGACATGGACAAGTACGACTTGATCCTTGGCATGCCGTGGCTGGAGAAACACGAGCCTTGGATCGACTGGCGCGGCAAGGCCATCGGGGCCAGCCGTCCCCCACGCTCTGACAGAGCTTTCGTGAGTCATGTTCCCACCTCTGGCAGCAGCTGGAGCGCCCGCGAGGGCCGCCAGGGCGCAGCAGCGTCTAATGAGTTCTTGGGGTCCGTCGAGACTGACGACGACTCCGACCGGGCCGGACAAGGCCTGAGAGTGGAGGTGCCGGACAGCACCTACCAGGTGGGTAACGTAGGTCCACACGCGGGTAACGAAGTACCGCAGGCAGCAAGGGCTGCTGGAGAAGGTGCCGCTGGCGTTGGCGTGGGTAACCAAGTTCCACGCGAGGTCACTCAGACCGTAACTGATGAGGAAGGCACTGCAGGCACTTCTGATGTGGGTAACATAGTTCCACAGGAGGTCGCTCAGACCATCACTGATGCGGAAGTCGCTGGAAGCGCTCCTGGTGTCGGTAACCAAGTTCCACACGGCGAGGTGGGTAACATAGTTCCACCCAGCAAGGCGGGTAACCAAGTTCCGCTCAAGAACAAGGCGGGTAACCAAGTTCCGCTCAAGGACAAGGCGGGTAACGTAGTTCCGCACAAGATCGAGAAGACCGGTGGTGCCGTCAAGGCGGCGCCACGAGACGAAGACACCCGAGAGTCACGTCGTAAGCCGGGCCTAGTCGTGTGATCGACGACGCCAGTCGCCAGCGACTCCGAGCCTCCAGCCAAGGCTCCAGCCGCCGAAGAGTGTTATCACATCTTCGACGGCGTGACCGGTCGTCGGGTCAAGACAGGAGCTGTCGAGCTTACAGCTCTGCCCGAGGTTTCAGAGTTGCTGAACCTTGAGGAGCTCTCAATGGAGGACTTCTTGGCCGAGCTAAAGGCCGGGGAGATCGCAGAGTTGGTTCTCCTCCGACCGGAGTCCACGTCGGCCGTGTTGAACTCGTCCTCGGTCATGGACCAGGCAGTCCTGGAGGAGTTCCAGAGACAGCGCGCGTCGCGCATGGACTCTGAGATTCTTAAGAACCCCCGGGACCCGGTGTACCCCTTGGTGAAGGAGTTCGAGGACGTGGTGTCCAAGGATCCACCGTCCAATCGCCCTCCGGACAGGGGAATCAGGCACGAGATCGATCTCGTGCCGGGGACGAAGTACTGTGTCACGAGGCAATGGCCTTTTCCCCGGGAGCAGTGTTAAGTCATTGATGCCTTCTTTGCCGCCAAGGCGAAGGCGGGCATGGTGCGGGAGTCGAAGTCCCCGCACTCGACGCCTACCTTCTGTGTTCGCAAACCGAATGGAAAGTGGCGTCTGGTTCATGCTTATAACAAGCTGAACAGCGCGACAGTGCCTGCGCAGACACCGATCCCGCGCAAGGACGTGTTGCTCAACAACATGGCTGGCTGCACGCTGTATAGCGCGCTGGACCTGGTGGACGGGTACTACCAGATCCTGATGCGCGAGAGCGACATCCCACTCACGGCTGTGAGCACGCCGAGCGGTAAGCTCTGGGAGTGGCTGGTCATGCCTCAGGGGCTTTCTAACGCCCCGGCAACGTTCAATCGCTTGGCCACACAACTGTTCCGACCTTTGCGTGCGTTCACACAGACGTACTTTGGCGACATCTTCGTCCACAGCCGCGCCGTGGCAGGCCAGACGGCCATGGAGGTGCATCTCCAGCACCTTCGACGTGTGTTCGAAGTCATGCGGGCGAACAAGCTGTACGCCAAGTGTGTGTTCGCAGCTGAGGAGATCAAGGTCCTGGGCTGCTTCGTCAGCAGCGCCGGGGTCTGGGCGGACCCGGAGAAGGTGAAAACCATCGCGGCTTGGCCGCCACCTCGGTCGCAGAAGGACCTACGACAGTGGTTGGGCCTCGCCAACTACCTGCACAAGTATAGTGCAGGCTACGCCGAGCTGGCACGGCCCTTGTCGGATCTCCTGAAGAAGAATGTCGACTGGCGCTGGGAGCGTCGCCATCAAGATGCTTTTAACGACATCAAAGCGAGCTTACAGCGCGCGCCAGTCCTCGCATTGCCGGACGAGACGAAGCCTTTCAGCGTAGTCTGTGATGCGTCTGACTACGCAATTGGCTGTGCGCTATTGCAGGCCGACGATGAAGGCCGCGAACGGGTCATCTCGTTCCAGTCCAGGCAGCTCAAGGCAGCCGAACGGAACTATCCAGTCCACGACAAGGACTACTTGCCATGAAGTACGCTCTTGTCAAGTTCCGAGTGCACCTCCTGGGCTCGACGCCCTTTGTCGTTTATACAGACCACGCGTCCTTGCGGACTGCCGTCAACACGCCGCATCTCTCACAGCGGATGGCGCGTTGGCTGTCATTCTTCGCGGAATACAACTTCCGTGTCGAGTACAAGACGGGCAAGTTGAACGTGCTTGTCGACGCGCTGTCGCGCCGACCCGACTACGAGCTTCCTCATATTAGTCGGGTCACGACGGATCTGTATGATCGTATCAGGCTGGGGTACCGAGACGATGCCAGTCTCGAACCTCTTGTGCGGTTCTTGGCCGCTGGCTCGGAAGCCAAGGCCGAGTGGCTCACGCCCCGACAACGTGCAAGGCTGCACCGCTATGAGTGGGCTGACGGTTTGCTCCACTATAGGGTCGAGCCCGAGGATCCTCCCCGTATTGTCGTGCCCAACGACGAGGATCTCAAGTACGACATCCTGATGGAGGCGCACGACGCTCCATCCAGTGGCCATCTCGGCCGTGAGAAGACGTACGCGTCTGTCTCGCTGATGTTTTGGTGGCGTCACATGTACAAGTGGGTCGCCACCTACGTCCGTACGTGCGAGACGTGCCAGCGCGTGAAGCCTGCCGGTCACGCCTCGGCACCATTGCAGAGCCTGCCGGTCCCAGCGGACTGCTGGAAGTCGATGAGTCTCGACTTTGCCTTCGGACTTCCGGCCGATGACCGTGGCAACACTGGTGTTGTTGCCTTCGTGTGCCGTCTGAGCAAGATGGTCCACTTTGCTCCAGTTCGTGACACCGGCACTGGCGACGAGGTCGCTCGCCTGTTCATGGACTGTGTCTTCCGACACCACGGTCTGCCCGAGACCATTGTCTCTGATCGAGACACGCGGTTCACCGCTACGTTCTGGCAGACGCTGTTTCGCCTTCTCGGCACACGACTGTCGATGTCGACGGCGGACCACCCGCAGACGGATGGCCAGACGGAGCGCGTCAATCGCGTGCTCGAAGACACGCTCCGCAGTATCTGCGCGGAGATGCCCCGCTTTTGGGCTGATCGCTTGCCCATGGTTGAGTTCGCACTCAACAATGCGGTACATGCATCGACGGGCTTTACGCCCTTTTACCTGAACGGGTTGCGCCACCCTCAGGTGCCGCTCACATTACGAGGCAGTACCGGGGCTTCGGTCCTAAGTGGGGGAGAGGCTCGGAAAACCTTTTCCTCCCAAGTCTCGGACGTGAGTCCAGCCACCTTGCGGAAGCAACTGTCCTCGTTTGCCGAAGACAGGCTGGACATAATCAGCAGGGTGCGAGACACCATGGCGCAAGCCCAAGATAAACAGAAGGAGTACTCTGACCGAAATGGAAGAGGAAACATGAACGTGTTTAAGGTTGGGGATTTAGTTCTCCTAGATACTAGAAACCTACCGCTGAGGCCACCGCCGGCCCTCCTTGATCGTAATGGGCAGATCCGCTACCACGTGGACCGAGTCGTCCGGGAGCGGCAGCTCCATGACAAGCGCCAGCTGCTCGTGAAGTGGAGCGGTTACCCTGAGTCGGATAACTCGTGGGAGCCCGTTGAGCAGCTCCAGGCAGACTGCCCGAAGGCTGTTGCGATATGGGACGAGAAGCAGCGGCAGCTTCGTAAGTAGTCCTTGGCTTCTTGGCCGGTACCCGGGGCACGGTTGCAGACGTAGTCGCACCACGCCCACGCTCTTCACGAGCTTCGGCTCTCGCCTCTTGCTTCAGCTCGTCCATCTTCGAGGCGACCTGGAAGCTGAACGCTTCTTCGCCTTGGCCTCGGCGGCCTTCGCAGCGGCAGCCGCTTTCGACGCTTGGGCACGCTCACGACCTTGTGCCAGCATCAGATGCTTGGATGCCAGCACCTCCTTGGGCTTGGAGCCCGCGTCGCTCGGCGACTTCTCGGCCACGACCCCAGCGTCGGTCACAGCGACTTCGTCGTGCGACTGCTTGCTGTCGCCTGAGCCGGACTCGGCGTCCTCCGCCTCCTTCTCTGACAAGGCCTTTGCGTCGGCCGAGGCGTTGGTCATGTCGCCTGCCGCCAGCTCCGTGCCTTCGGCAGCGTGCGTGCTGCCCTCCGAGACGTTCTCGTCGTCGGGTGAACTCTCACCGGAGTACTGGACCATCGTGCAGTCAAAGACGGCGGCTTCCCAGTCGCGAGTCGGGCTTTTATGGCCCCGAGGACTCTCCTCCTTGCTTTGCGCGGCGTCAGGAGACTTGCTCCGAGCCCCGGCCTCACGGCCACTCTCCTGCGTGCTGCTACGAGAGCGCACCACATTCTCGGCCGCCTTCGTGGCCTCCATCAGCGCGGACGACTCGTCCTTGGCCTTGGCCGCCCTGGTTATCGGCCCTACGGCCCGCGGTTTCGGAGGTGCTTTCGCACTGCGCTTTGGAGGCATGCTTCCGGTCGACGTGGAGACCCTGCGGCTTGCTCGGCGATGCGCCAGTTGCTCTGTGAGGCCCGGGAGCCAAGGCACCAGAGCTCGCGCCGTTGTCGATGGATTTCGACTTTGCGAGTCAAATGTGAGTCGCCGGCGTAACCTCGCTCTGATTGGTCGATAAGATCGAATCTAAGTGGGGGAGGATGTAACGGGGTTACATGGAATAGTGACCCTGTCACTATTCCGGGATGGCTACATCGGTCACTCCCCTGGATAGTGACTCAAGTGGCCTCAGAGCCAACAGATACATTTTGTATGACACAAACTATAGGGAACTTAGGATTTGTATGCAGGCCAAATCTATACCAACCTATAAATACATTCAGTCTTAGATCTACCGCTTTTCAAGTCAAGTCGTCCCCTTCAGACCAGGGACACGTGAACGGCTGTTCACTTGGAGTTTGTATACTCCTGCTTCCTCTGTTAAGAAGTGCTGTGTGCCCCGTCACAATCACTCTGTGGATCTTCGATGTTTGGTGTAAAAGCGAAACAGCGCAGTGCAAAATGGGTCCAAGTTTGAAAGTGCAACTTGAAGTTACGTCTCGTCACAGGGTATTGATTGGCTTGAGTCGCGGGAGATCATCACTCCGAACACGCATTAGCCCCGGTGCTCCAGGTTGCGCTTCACTTAAAGCGACAGGGGAATGGGCGATACCGCGTTTGGATGCGTCTGGTACCGAAGCCGCCTAGCACAGGTGGGTCTCATTCCGCAATTTGCAACATGCCGGGTAAGCGCAAGAAGCCCCCCGCCGGCTCGACCGACTCAACCCCCGTCTACACGTATCAAAGCGTCAAGATGAAGCTCAATCAGCTCTGCGACCTCGACTTCCTGACCGACGAGATCCGCACGATGGCATCGGAGCTCAAGCTGGTCTGTTTGCTGCGATGGAAGATTGCTGGCATGCACGTCCTGCGGTATCTACAAGAGGGCGCTGCCCTGCCGGCCCTCGACTCTAACTTCTTCTACCGGTGCTGCAGCGCCTCGCTGGATGAAACGGAGAAGAGAACGAGGAACAGCCCAGAGTATCCGGACCTCCACCCGACCTTCATGAGATACTGGGAGCTGTGCGAACGACTTCCCGAATACCTCCCCCCAAGCAGCGTCAATTCGGGTCCCATGAGGCGCGCGATGGCCGATACGATGGAGACGAACACCATCAACATGCTGGCTCTTCACTTTCGAAGGAGACTTCACCAGTACATCCGGTTCCGCTACGCGACGACGGGCAAGCTCCAACTCGGCTATAAGGCGACGCGGACGCTCGTTGCTGGCTGCTATCGTGTCAAGGAAGTCCCCCACCTCGACGTCGACGGCGTGGACACCGGCAACGTGGCCTATGTATGGGACGAACCAAGATCCACTGCGGAGCGTGAGCTCCGCGACTGGCTTGGCTTCGTGCCCTGGGAGTGGCGCATTCGCCAAAACCCGACGCACTTTATCGTGAAGCTATACGACATGCTCCAGTAGATGGAGGCATTTGTCGAGAAGCACCCAAAGACAAAGGGCGCGCGTCTCTACTCCCTGCTCCCTTACTCCAGCTCATTGATCCCCGCAAACGTGACGCTAAACATTACGTCGCTGCATCAAGTGTTCTACCGACTTTTCACGGACCCTGAGCGTCAGGCAGAAGTCAAGACGTACGTGAAGGACGAGCTTGGTGTGGAATGCGGATCTACAGAGCAAGTTCGCCGCCAGTTTAGCAAAAACAAGGATGCTGTTTTTCGGAAGATGTTTCGGCTAAATGGACTTGAGACCAGCACACGGGAGTTCGCGTACCAAATCACAACGGATGGCTATGCAGCTTCCGTTCTGCTGCGCCACCAGACGCCTCGCCGCGAGGATGACGACAACCCGGACCAGCCTCGCAAGCGCCAAAAGAATAATAAAGGTGAGGTAGTCATGCTCCGGAAGCGGTCGAGGAAGATGCCCTCGAAGCGGCGATGAAGAAGTTGCCGCCCGGATATGCTCCTGACGTCATGATCGGCATCGACCCCGGCGTGAGGACTCTGTGCACCGCGGCATGTGAAGGTAGCCTTCCAACTCGGCAGTCGCGACGCCGACGTAATCGACAAGGGAAGCGAAAGCACAAGAACCGACGGGCGAAACACAAGCGCATGAACCGACACGGGCAGCGGATCGTCGCCATCAACACCCGCGAGTACTACCACATGTCCAAGATTGGCAAACATCGCTTCTGGAACAACGGTCTGCGGGAGAAGGAGGCTTCGTACGCCAAGATCCTTGACGGTATGCCGACGTTCAAGACAGCAAGATATCAAGTCTACTTGGATCGACTGCGGTATTTTCTGAAGCACGCAGAGTACCTGGTGCTGTTCTCGGCACAGCACTCCTTCCGGAAGTGGCGCTTTTTACTGTACCGCATGAAAATGAAGGCAATCGACACTCTGGCCAAGCGGCTTGTGCCGACCCCAAGTCCACATGTGTGCGTCGCATTCGGGGACTGGAGCTGCCAAGATGGACTCCGGGGCAACCCTCGCGCTCCGGTGAAGGCGTTCAGGAAGGCGCTGGAGCGGCGCGCTACTGTGCTGCCGATGGACGAGTTTCGGACGAGCAAGCTGTGCTCTTGCTGCCACCAGAGCCTTCGCAGAGCCCGACTGCAGACCAAGGTCAAGGATAAGGAGAACAAGATCGTTTTGAAGGGCAACAGAAACGTCCTGTACTGTAAGAACAGTCGCTGCAGGGCCCACTTCTGGAACCGAGACGTCAACGCTGCCATCAACATTTTTTTCAGAGATAATGCAGCGATGGGGGCGCAGTCAAATCATTTTCGGATACGTGTTAGCTAGTCGAGCTCCGTGTTGTAGCTGGACGAAGCCCCAACCAGTGTAACTGGGCTGACACGTGACCAGGCCCCTCTTCCATCTGTTCCGCGAGTGATCTTGTTGTTGCCTCGTTCATCCTGGTGTATCGCTCGAACGCGTCGGAGGACCATCTTCCGAATAATTTGATTGTGAGCCTGTCGACCCCAGCCGCGAAGAGTGCCGTGAGTTCCGAAAGTTGAAGGGTCTGCCCCCGCGGCGGCAGCGGCACACTTGATTGCTTCAGCCAGACGATTTGCGGCGAGGACCTTGCCGGTACCGGTAGCACAGAGAGCTTCATTGCTGCCGAAAATGCGAGCATTCTGTGCTAGCTCCCATGTTGCTAGCACTGGGCACAGCCATGCAGAGCCCGATCTGTGTAGTGTTCTCGTAGCCCCGGCCCCGACTTGGTCTGACTTGCTGCCGCGGAACTTGATCGAGACTGCAGCCACCTTGTCGATTGAGCGAGCCGGGGCCTCTTGCGTGGAGAGGAATTGCACGTCGTTGACTCGAATAATGTATGCCTTCACCTTTGTACCATCCGCGAGGTACTCCGACCGCTTCAGTAGAAAGAAGAAGCCCATGACCGCAGCCCCCCAGAGCACGCGGTCGTGGGCTGACTGGAAGTTGCATCTTCTCCGTATTTCGCGTAGGCTGGCCATTGTGACTGGTTACTTTGGCGTGGAGGTGGTGACAACCGCTGCATCCCCCGCACGGCCATGTTGTGTCCCGCGTGCAGCCCGACCGAGTATCAGGGGTTACGGATATGATACCAAGACACATGGCTGATCGCGGCCAACACGGTATTCGCTGAGAGGGGTTTTCCTGAATTTGCCCAGTAGTGGACGGCAAACAACGCAAGCTGGTAGGAGTGCTCCTGCATGTCGGCGGGAAGCCACTTGCAGTATCCGTTCGCTGAGCACCACGCTGACCATCGTTTCCACGTGGCGGCGTACTTTGGTCGGGACTGCGCGGCCAATGAGTAGTATTGTAATTGAGCGAGAAGTCCGTGTAGATCTTGCGTAGCGCTGGTGGTACTGGAATCTAAGACCACGCAGACGATAAGTTAGACCAGGTGTCACTAAATGGTGATGTCCACGCTCGAGATCCGGCATCCGCCATTGTGTTTATCGCCCCAGGAAGATGCCCACACGAAATACGAAAGCCAAATATCGCCTCCGCCAGTCCGATCGCTCGGTTAAGCACTTGCGCCAGTGGATTGGAGCTCGATAGCCGGTTTGTCCATGCCACAGCCGAAGTGTTATCAGACCATGCTCTGACAAAGATCATGGGTTTAGCTGGGGTTGACGCCCACTCAGGTCCAAATATCCACGCCGCTAAGGCCACACATAGATGCTCCCGGACATTTATGTTAAATCCATCCGAGCCTGATGCTGCGTGAATGCGTGCTTGTTCTTCTTCATCAAATCGCACTTGGATGTATTGCTGCGTGGCGGGATTGAAGACGGCCAGGCCACTGTTGCTGGCGTCCATGTAAAGATGAACATCGATGGGTTGTTGATCCGTAAACCTTGCTAGGGGTAGCTGTTGAAGCCGGCCATGAGTTAGGATCATGGTAAACCACTGCAGATCACAGACCATCGAATTCTCGACAGCTATTCTTCCATAGCGTGGCGCTCGAATACTCGCGGCATGTAGTCGTTGGTAGAATGGTTTTGCGGCGCGGAGACACGAACAAACATGGCGTAGACTTCCTAGGAGTTGCTGCAGCTGGGTTCGAGTGATGTGTTGCTGAATTGCTAATGATTGAACCCGAACAAGGGCTTTAGCGATTTTTTCGCGAGGCATTGACACCGTCCGTGCAGCGATGTCAAACACCAGTCCCAACACTTGAAGGCTTGATTCCCACGAGCTAAAGTTGTCTTCGTTGATTGCTCCGGGACCGAGAATCGCTAGCATCGCCAGTCGTAGCGTTTCAATTGCGAGAAATAGCCGGTTTCCGGTGTCAGGTTCGACGAGGACATGATCATCGACCCATTCGTAGGCAAAAATGGGTCGTGGTCGCGAGAGGTTTTGTCCATGGAGGCGGGGCTTTCGCGACTAACTAACCACGTGATGGCACCACCAAATGCGCCATAAAAGGCGGGAGAACTTGTCCACCCGACTGGAGCGGACATATCCACGATCAGTACACCAAGTTCAGGGATTGTGGCCGCCATCCAGCGAACATGGCCGCTAGCCAGCATTAGGTGGCGGAACGCTCCTTTCACGTCGCCCTTCATGATCATTATAGCGGCTCCCTTGTATCGAGCGTGGCATGCTTCAATTCGTTTCGCGATCGCAGCCACGTGTTTATACTCGACGTCAGGACAATCTTCTGTTCTTGATGCATCGTTTGTCGAGTGACCGCGGGGGAATGAGAGGTCATGAATTAGCCTTACTTCGTCTTCAGGAGAACAATCCTTTTTCGGTACTGCGCCGAGGGGGCTGATCTGAATATTTTCCCGATGCCGAAGCACTTTAGCATCGAGAACGAGGTACTGCCCCGCATCTTGGCCCTTGCGAATGGCCCTGATGACAGCGTTGAAATGTCGAGATGCCGATCGGTGGCTTTTTAATCGGTTTCGTTTGAGAGGGGTCGTGCTACTTCCAAGTTGGTTGAATACCAGTGCGGGCTATCTGCACCAAGAGGTCCTTGTGTCGGTAGCCATCCGAGTGAAACGAGACGGATACATTGTCTTGTTCGGGCGAAAATCACCTCGCTCCTGGTCTCGTACCAGTTCAACAATGTCTTGGAGGCGCATCTTGTGTTCACATGCCATCGCCGTAGTAACACGCTGCAGTTCCGTGTTAAGTTGGCAGTGACCGTTGCTCTGGCGGAGAGGGACGTCTCGTGGGGGATCTACCCCGAGCCGCGTGCAGAATGCGTTGAACGCTTGCACTTGGCTAGCTACACGTGCTGTCGCCCGCTCACTCAGTATCCGTTGGACGTGACTTGCCATCGACTTCGGCTCTTGTAAGGGGACCGTGACGGAGTTCAGCGTTTGTCGCGGTAGCTTCGTTGCGTATAGACATAGTTCCGGGCGCCCTTCACGTTGTAGCTGGGGTGCTGGCGTAGCGGTGGGACTAGCACGCGCGCGAGCTACTGGTACCTGGCGCATTGTTCCGACGCGCAGCTGAGCCGTTTTGTTGCTGGATGTGATTTTGCGCGGGTCGAGCTTGCTAAGTATGGGCAACTCCGCACCGCTGTTCTGGTAACCACCATTTATTCTCGGGGTTTTGCCGGCACCACTGGTACGAACAAGATGCCGAGTTGGTGACTCCTGCTGAGCCGTGGCAGGTAAACCAGGCTGTGTTGCCTGACGGGGGCCGTGAAATTGAGACTTCAGTGGCTCGAGCTGAGCCGTGCCGAGCAAACTGCTACGACCTGAAGCACGAGACCGGTGATGTCGGGTGCACGGAAACTCAAACTGAGTCAAGCCACGCGAGCTGCGTGGATTGCACTCCTGAGACCGGGGGAGTACGCGCCGCGGGGATTCGAGCTGGAATATCCGGGCCAGCGTGGCGTTGTAGGCGGGTTGTGAGCTGATGTGAGCTAGTTCCGCGTCGTGTTCGTTGGAGAGGGTAGCGGGATGCTCTGCTCCCGACAAGGTAACTGGGGGTACGTACTGAGAAGCCGAGTCTATTGAGGCGTCTAATACGTGATGGTCCACACTACTCTGTCCAAGGTCGCAAGGACCATCGCTTCCTGGACGTCTTCATGTGGAGGTATACTTGCTATTGATGCCGCCGAATCTGTGGCGGATGTAGCCTATGAGCTTCTCCGTCAGCGCTGCCGGGAAGAAGTGCACTCTGCTGGCGTAGTCGCACACATTCGGGTCGCTTGATGGACAGCCGCGCTTTGACAGGAACTTCAAGCAGACTTCCTTCCCATCCTGACGTGGAATTGGGATGTCCTCAGGTACTTTCCTCCCTTTGTTGCTACCGTGCCGCTGGGGACGTGGTGGCCGTGGTTGCTCATCGGAGCGAGTGGTGTTGCAGGGAGCCGACCGCGTCATTGCCTCCATCTTTTCTCGCTGAGCGGTTAGTATAAGCCCGTGTAGCTCGAGGTTGTCTGGAATAAATCGTGACGAAATCAGGTTTCTTGTTGCTGTCCCATTTACACCGTCGACCGCCACCGCGTTCCTGTATTGCTCGAGTTGTGAGTCGATCCACAGTACTAGCGTGAGAAGCATGTCCTGGGGCCACCTGTTTCGACTCTTGAGAGCACCGATGAAGTTGTAGAGTGTCGTGGCGAGTTGTTGGGTCACCACATCACACATCACCGCACAGTATTGCTGAAAACCGATCGCACCGGCCAGGATGTCGTCCCACGACGAGGGGTCCGAGGCTGGTAGAAACTTGGCAGAGACGGAGAAATCACTCATGTTCACGAAGCTTTCCCGCTGACGCTTGAGCCGAACCAAATGATCCACAGGCGTAAAGTGTAGAAACGAAAGTCCACGACTTCCAAACTGGAGGTCATACGCGCGCATTGCGACACCGGGGTAGGCCCACAACAGGAGCTCGGCGTTGGACACCATTGAATCCATACAAGAGGCGGGAGACTTACCTTTGTAAGCATCTGAGGTGACGATGTCATGAACTTGGCGTTGCTCGGGCGTTGGTGCAAAGCTGATTTTACTCCGTTTGGCTGTCCCTCTGTCTTCCGCTTTTTCCGCTGGGCGTTTAGCTCCAGTGGCGGGCACTCGGCGAGACTCCATGAGGTGGGGTAGGAGGTGCGGTTTGTGCATCCGCATTAGATCCAGAATTTCAACTTCGGCTGAAGTCTCGGTAATCATTCGCTCTGCTACCACCGGTACAGCCGAGCACGGTACGTGCCCGCTTTGGCCCTGTTGCTCCGGGGCAGGCCCCGCGGGTCTTGGCTGAGTATGTTGCGAGCGATTGATGGGCACCAGGCGCCCTTCATTTGCAGCACCGTTGGTGCCGTTCGATATTAAAGCTTGCGCGAGCACGGCTTCGTCTGCCGCGGTTTCTGCATCGTCGTCCACGGCAGTCATGTCGAAGAATGCGGTGGTGTCGGGAGCTGCAGTAGCCGTTCCTTCATCGTTCCGACTTCGTGTAGACGAACCCACGCTCGTTCCAACGGGTTGGGTTGGGTTCAGGTCGCAGAAAGAGGAACCAAAGGAGGATTCCATGTCCACCGGAGCATTTTTCCCACCGTCGATGTAATATACGTAGTTGATTACATGCTGAAGCGAGACTCGGGCGCGCTTTCCTGTGCAAGGGACGATCCAGGTGTACATTCGGTCGTATGCGGGTGACGCTTCGGGTAGCAGCAGTCCATGCATGAGTTGGGCTACTGGCCGTCGTACAAGCTGGATTTAACAGGCGATCCATGATGGCACCATGCATTTCGTCTAGTTGGTCGTAACTCCAGCTGTCAAGCGGGAACTCGTGACACCCCATGACCATTGCTACCACGGGATACACCGAGTCGCAGATATCGGCCTTGTTGGTCTCCACCGGACCTGACTTCGTGCTGATGATGAGTTCCGACTCGGAGGGTCCCGTGACTTGACCGTAGCAGAAGTGGCCGTCGATCTTGGCACACACATCTTGTCGGACCCAGGCACATAGTTTCTCGCCTTCGGCATCCCTGCTGTCGACTTTTCTTGCCAGAGCAGTAGCTCTTGGCAGCTTCACCGTAGGTCCCCACTCGTCGCCATCCGCGTCGAGCAGCGCCGTCACCGCCGTGCCTCTGGCGTTCGAGATCTTCGCGTAGACCGGGGAGGCGATGGACCCGTTCAGGTCTTCCGGGAAGACGAGGAGGTAGGAACCGCGAGAGAGCAAGGATGCAGCCATCTTCGACGTAGATTATCTGCGGACGGTTTGTGCACTGCGAATTCGCGTTAACGGTTGCTTTCCTTGGAAGCTTGTCAGCTTCTAGCGCGTTGAAAGTTGGAAAATGACTGCATCTACACTACGCCGACGTGCCGGCCTTGAACATGGAGGGTGAGATGGTCTATTCTGCGCGTACTCGCCTTCTTATCTCCGAAAATAGCCTTCCCTCGAATTAACTCAGGAAACCATCCAGGAGCTTCTCAAGTGCAGGCTGCTTGACCTGGGGGGGCTGGCAGTATTCCAGCGGTAATGACGACCAAGGTTTTTGAACTTGTGAGGGTAGGTTGTTGTGTGGGCATGCGCTCTGCGCATTGTCAGCGCAATGGGGTTCCGTACCCGAGCAGACGGTGTGGAGGAGGGAAACTCCGATGACACACATTTTTTTTAGTTTCAAGTTTCAAGAAGGGATTTTTTTCTCTTTTGGAAAACTAAAAAGCTAATGCACGATCCTAAGCATAGCGTGGCTCTAGCGGCCGTGGAGACCGCCGTTTCCGCTGCGTTAGCCGCGGTGGTGCACGCCACCAATCCGCCCATCAACGAGACCTCTCCTCGCTCCCCCAAACGCCGTCGGTTGTCGCTCTCACCGCTGCAAATTGACGACGTTCTGTTCCGATCAACTTTCGGCATGAAGCGCTCGTCCTTCGACTGGATCTGCGCGTTCATCAACCGTCAGTGGACGCAAATCCATCGCCCCATTAGCAGCAGCTCCAGATTCCAGCTGCAGGAACGCGTGGCCGTCGCGCTTTACTATTTGACGCACTGTATCGAGCTGGAGCAGGCAGCGGAGAAGTTCGACGTGACTCCGAGCGCTGCTGAGCGCTACGTGTGGCAGGTGGTGGACGTCCTGCTGTCGGACGGCGTGAAGGCTCAGTGCTTCACTTCCCCATCGAGTGACGAGGGCTGGAGCAGACTCAGCGACGGGTTCGAGGCCATTTGTGGGTATCCGAACTGCTGCCTGGCCGTGGGGGGAATGCTCGTGGAGATTGAGCGCCCGAGACGGTGGGAAGGTTGGTACTGCCGCAAGCGCTTTCCGGCGGAGAACGTGCAGCTAGTGGTGGATGCTCAGTGTCGAGTGAGAGCCATGGATGTGCGACCTGGAGGGGTTACGGACAAGGAGACGTTGAGGTACTCGCGGTTTGGCCGGAGCTTGGCGGAGATTCTTCCCGAGGGAAAGCATGTCGTCGGTCATGCAGGATACGCACTCTCGAAGCATGTCGTGGTGCCTTATCCGGTCGACAGCAGCATGACTGAGGCTGAAGAGCTGTTTAATACTCTGCAGTCGACGACTCAACGTGTGGTGAAGAGAACGGAGGAGATGATCAAGAAACGATTCCAGATTCTTCAGAAGCCGCTGCGACAGAAGACGGGGGAGGGAGATGCTGCCACGACACAAATGGCCCAGGTTATATCGACTGCGATTGTGTTGCATAACATTTTGGTGGAGTTGGGGGATCTAGTCGAGGTAGACTCATCACTGGAAGACGATACGGACGAGGAAGACTTGGAAGAGGACTCGGACTCGGAGGACTCCGATCAGGACGAATGCATGGATGATAGCGCCGCCGATCAGCGTGATCGCATCAAAGAGTATCTGTATGTAAACCGACACATCATCAGCAAACGTTTCGGCTGACACAAAGTGGTGTTATGTGTTGGTTGTTGCGTTATGTTGGAGATCCATGCTGAGTTCCCAGCATGTAATTCTAAAAAGAGTCGGCATCTTGGGCATTACAGGGTCTATATCGAGATTCCCATGTCACTAACTGTGTTCGCTTGTCTGTCAGCAAAATACTTGGAGCTTCTAGTTATCTCACTCGACCTAAGCCGTATGAAGCATGTCACACCAACAAGTATCGCACCTGATGAGATTTCTTCCCGTCGCGCAGTTTCGCGGTTATGGCGGGCATTTCTCGGCTGGGAACTTATTCCGCAAGGCGTGTGGTTGCTCTGGATCAGTATTGCGAGAAGACTTCGCTCCTTCGGGTGGTTCTAGTTGCCGTGTTCATGCCACTTCCTGCGCTGCTCCTGGAAATTGCATCGGAACTTATCCCACTGCGTGATCCAGCAGAGGGGTGGAAAGCCAACACTGGAGCTTGGATTCGGCTTTGTGTACTCATCACATCGACCGCGGCTGGGTCCCTGTTTCAAGTTCGAGCAACAACACCAGAGCTTTCCTACTGCAGCATATTCAACATTTCCGTTGCAACTGGATGTAGCTCTACACTGACGTTGGTACTGCTAGGGTTTATCCTCTTCCGTTCACGCTTTTGCTAATGTGTATCCCAGCAGCGATTTTCTTCGTGACATTCTTTTTGCTCGCAATCAAACATAGGGGGGCGGAGTCATCAGCTCGATTGGAAAGCCACTTCAACGGAAAATCTTTCTCATTCTCGTCCAAGCTCAGCTATCCTTCGTGTACGTATCATTTGGCGTCATATTTGACAAATGCACTCATGCGCAGCGGTTCGTGCTACTTCTGCTACTCCCCTTGATGAAGCTGGCTCTGAAGAATTTTCTGGCGAAACTCGCGTCTGACAACGTGGAATCCATCCCTGCTGTGGTAGTCTTCACTGTTGACATCTTTAATGGGTTGTGCACTTCGATCTGAATGCAATCGTCTGGATCGTGGTGGACGTCACTCGTCATGATTGTCCTGAATGCTGCGCACACAATGCTGTCAATGTCGGAGATAAGTAATGCCACCATGCCGCTCATGACGGCAACCCGGAAAAGAACTACCAGGCAGCTCAAGGCAAAGAGAGCAAGGGTAGCTCCGAGTACCACAGTCCGACAAAAGTCCCCAAGCTTGCTACGAAGTGCAACGATTATGGTACTCCCCGCTCCATCCACGCGAGACATCGACAGCCGAGCAGCAGTAGCTGGGAAAACCATTTTTACACGGCATGTTCATATAATGCCGAAGTTGTTGTTCCATCTGGAACACCGCGTGCTTGTCGGGTACATTGAATCTGTGGTACCGATTCTCTACGCCGTTTACTTGTCAATCGTGAGCCAATTGCCAAGCGCCAAGTACTACCCTTACATGCGTTTGCTCACGAACGAGCAACTTCAAGTGACGGTCGGGAGTATCATCGTCTACGCAGCAACAGAAGTTGCGTCTTTGGTGAGGATTCACGTTACGGTTAAGCGCAAACTTGGGTTTTCAATGCTGCATCAGCTAGGATTTGTGCTGGAGACCGATACTGACCTGCTTCAAGGTCGACGCTTCGTCTGGATCGTCATTCTACTGCAGCTCACGCTCGTGCACTACGGTACGCCATTTTGATGTTTCACTCGTAAAGTTTTGTTGCTTTTTAGACTGCTGATCGTCTGTTGACTGGGAAGGCATGGATTTTAGCTTTGGCTTTGCGTGGATGGCAACACCGTTGTCGGACATGCCAAGAATAATGAATCGAGGCATTTATTCTGGGAGGAGAGCTCATGCCGCATCTACTACTAGTACTTTGCATTCACAGCGCAGATGCCACTGAATAGTATTCTATCCGACGACCCTCATGGGCCCAAGATTCAAGGACGCCTGGTTCGTTCGCGAGTTTCTCAAGCGCTCGGAGCCGTATCACAACTAAAAGACCGACTGGCTGTCTACCGACTCGGGTGTTATCCCGAGGAACGCGCGCAAGTACTCAACATTTATTGTCAGCGCACGTCGTTGTTGCGCGTTATCGTGCTATGCGCTATCACTCCAGTCCCCGCTTTCGTACTTGCTATAATTTTGGAAATTCTTCCACTGCGCGATCCGTCTGAAGGCTGGAAAGCAAACTACGTGGTGTGGATCAGGTTGTTCGACTACCTTGCAACGGCTGCCGTCGGCTCGCTGGTTCAGATTCGCAATACCACTCCAGATCTGTCATGTAGCAGTATCTATCTAATTGGAATCGCCACTGGGTGCGGAGCAATGTTCACAATGGTTGCGCTGGCTGCAGTGTGGGTATTTCCTATTCCATTTGGCATTGTGCTCGCCTCGATTCCGTTCCAATTGTTTCTCGCGATTTTCTTTTTGGGATCCGTTCGGCGGCATGGAGCGTCTTCACTTATTCCTCAGCTTAGCGCTACCCGGAAACACCAGCTTTATTTGATTCTTGCTCAATCTGTGCTGGCATTCAGTTATGTCACGTTCAGCGTTATCTTTGCAAAATGCAATTCGACGCAACAGTTTGGGCTATTCTTGCTTCTACCTGTCGTGAAGCTTGCGTACAAACACGTCGGTGCTCGGCTGGCTTCTGACAACAAAGAGATCATCCCTGTTGTAGTCGTGTTTACGGTGGATGTGTTCAACGGATTGTATATATCGACTTGTATTCAGTCATCGCAGTCGTGGTTGGGATCATTTCAGATGATCACGTTAACTATCGCGCAGACACTGATTTCTCTCTGGGATATCAACAAGAAAGCGACTGTCCTTGACCGCTTAAGCCGTCGAAGCAACCAGCCTCACGAAAGCAGAAGAACTTCTGTCAGCCTTGTTCAGAGTTCAAGGTCTCACACGTGCATCGTTCCTTCTGAAGATGCCACGAGCTTACCTTCGACGAAATTAGCGCGAAAGCAGCGGCAATCACAATCCCTTCTCGAAACAAAGCTGGATAATTGCTCACGGAGCATGCTATTCCACTTGGAGTACGTGGTTCTCGTAGCCTATGTCGAAAGCGTCGTCCCCGCTCTCTACGTTCTTCACTTACTGGTCCTTGTCCAACTTCCAAGTGCCAAGTACTATGCGCATACAGCTGATCTCTCCTCGGCTCAACTGCGCACGAGCGTTGGAAGTATACTGCTTTACGCTTCGGCGGAGAGTTTTTCGCTTGTGTGGCTTCACATTGTGCTCCGCCGCAAGTTCGGCTTCTCTCTGCTTTATCAGTTGGCTTTCGTACTGGAGACCGAAAAAGGGCAGCACCAAGGCCGGCTTTTCATGTGGATAGCGCCGATATTGCAGCTTATGCTAGTGCACTTCGGTACGAAGTCTACGCTCCATCTCACGAATTCAGAAAACTTACATAAACTTGTGTGTATTACCGCTTTGGAAAAATGCAGGTGTCGACTTCAGTTTTCAGTTCAAGTGGCTACGCCGCACTACTTGATGACGAATTGTCATCTAGCACTATGCACACGCACATTTGGATGGCTAACAGTAATGGCATCATGCCACACGGCTATGTAGCTCCTCTTGGGCCCACTTCGCCGTCCACAAACCTAACGTGGTCACTATTCAAAGCAGTAGCCTCAGCTCGTCATCAGCAGGTTTCAATAATAGTAAGGTTTATTCCAGGGGGCGGACGAGAGTGTCTAGCCTATCAAAACCAAAGTAGCAATGACAATGAACACTGTTGTCCCCGCTGAGTCCACTGCCCCGGCACTCCATCAGCACGTGAGTCTTTGTCGAGCTTCGTGTGTATACCAAGCCGCCTTTCGGCTATGGAGTCGTACTAAAGTCTCTCGTTTCGGAAAGTACTCGGCTGTACGAACGGACATTCTTGACAAATACAGCCAACAAGCATCGCTTTTTCGAGTGATAATGGTATTGGTAATCACTCCTCTTCCAGCACTACTACTGGGTCTTCTTTCAGAATGTATTCCGCTGCAAGATCCGACAAGTGGTTGGAAGCGCAACTACGGCGCGTGGATTCGGTTTTGGGTCTTCATTAACTCCGCCGCATTTGGATTTCTCTTTCAGATTCGCAGTGCGACCCCGGAGTTGTCACTGCGCAAGATCTTCATGGTTGTGGCTGGTACTGGATGCGGGACACTCGCTGTCTTGATAGCGTTATCCGCCGTGTGGACGTTTCCGCATATCGGTCCCGTTTCAAACATTTTTCGTGGTATCTTTGCTAGTTGTGATTCGGCGAGGAGGAAGCCCCTTTATTCCTCGCAGTGGCTCAAGTCTCAAGCACAGGATTTATTTAATTCTTGCTCAGTCAGCGTTGGTTTTCGTCTACGTCACGTTCAGTGTAATATTCGCCAAGTGCAATCATCGACAGCAGTTTGGATTGCTGCTGCTACAACCAGTCATGAAGCTTGCGTTCAAGCATTGGATTGCCCGCCTAGCTTCCGACAGCTCGGAAACCATCCCAGTCGTGGTCGTGTTAACTGTGGATCTGTTCAACGGATTATACGTGTCGAGCTGCATTCAGTCGGTTCGATCTTGGTGGGCTTCCCTTATGATGGTAGCTCTCAACGTTACTAAAACGATGATTTCTTTGTGGGAGACTTGACGAGAAGCAGGCGAGCTAGAGAAATTATGCGCTCAATTCCCTCAAACTGAACCACGGCTTGCGGAATTTTTGTGGCGAAGCGAGAAGAAAACAGCACTCCGTGAGTCTTCTTAGATCTACCCACTCACAAAACCAAATAGTTCCCTCAAGTGCTTACGGCAGTGACATAAAAGCTAAGCCTTCCTCCTCGATAGGCAGCCTGGACGCGGATGGATCTAAATTCGAGCAAAGTTCTCAAAAAATGCTCTTCCGCTTAGAGTATCTTGTGCTAGTGGAGTACATTGAGAGTGTCATCCCCATGGTCTATGTGATTTATCTATCGATCGTATTTAACCTCCCCAGCGCTAAGTACTACCCTCACACGCGCACACTGACTTCGGACCAGCTTCAAACCAACATTGGGAGCATTATGGTGTATGCACTGACCTAGATTTTGTCTCTTCTGGGGCTTCATGTGGCGCTGAAGCGAAGATTCGGCTTCTCACTGTTGTATCAGCTGGCATTCGTCTTGGAGACGGAAGCAGATCTGGTTCAAGGTCGGCTCTTCGTCTGGATAATGCCCTTACTACAGATCACACTGGTGCATTTTGGTACGCTTCTGCCTATACAATGTCAGCAAGATGCATCGACTAACAATACTGACCGCTTTATCAAATGTCGGCAGGTGTTGACTACAGCTTTCAATTCAGGTGGCTAAGTTCATCTACTGAATGAATTCAGGTCTATAGACTTGGCTACAGGTTAAAATATACAACGTAGTATTCATGGCCCTGAAGCGGCACAAATCTTTTAGAGTCGCGGAGGTGCAATACTCGAACATGGGGAGCCACTACATGGACGATGCACGCCTGTATAGCGGCTACGACGAGTATGCCGGCAGTTTTGGGCCTCTCCGACCCTCTTCATCGTCCGCGTTTCGGTCTCGAGGTCGAGTGCCTCCGAGCCGTCGTGGATTTTCAGACTCACGGAATCTGGAGCTCTCGTCGAGACTGCGCAAAGGTCGGAGGTCTGCACCTCGAGATTTTGACCGTAGAGCTAAATTTCTAGCTCAACGCAAGGCAAAGCGGGTTACCGAACCCTTGGGTGGTGACAGCGATGGAGATGACGCCTTGCAGGATAAGGAAAATGAACCGGTTAGCCCGACCCACGGACTCCAGCGACAGGTTTGGCTCCCTACGCGCAACTTTGCGTTCCGACAGCGGGCAGGGAAATTGGACACGCGCGCGATTGCACGACTTGACCTCGAGAAGATTGCAGCTACCACTGACATTGAAACTATCCAGAGACACCTAGAGAACCTGGCTTTTGCGGATGTGACACTGGATGACGTGCAGCACTACTCAGATGCCTACTTCCTGAAGCTGTTCCAGATTGCGCAGGTAATTGCGTTTTGATGAGGTACAGAGATTTACATATTCACAAGTGTGTGATTTTGGCAGCTTACGCTGGAGTACCTGATGCACGTGCAAGACTCACTCGTCGATCACTCGGAAGGACTCGAGAAACAGTGCGAGCAACTCATGACCGAGTGCCAACAACTCGAGACGGAGAATGGACAGCACGAAACGGAGATTGCCAGCTTGAAGCGCGAGATCCGGCAGAAGCAGCGCACGATGGCGACGTTGGAGCTGATGCTGCTCAACGCCTCAACTTCAAATCGTATGAGCTCTTCTGCCAAGGGAAATGCTGCAAGGGAGGCCAACGTTCTAGTTGACGAGCTACTGGCTAACCGAGCAGGTCCCAATGCCACGGAAGAGGGATCGATAACAAACCGTAAGTTGACAGAGGTCAGCCTGGATATCATGGGGGGTGATACTAACCTTGCTACATATTTTTGTGTGACCATTGCAACAGCGATGCCTTGCGTCTTGTGCGAAAAGCGCTTCGTGTCAACCGAGTACCTGCTTCGTCACCAGCAACGACGACATCAAGACGCAAATGGGCAAAGGAAACACAAGAAAAAGAAGGCAAGCTCATCATCGGATTCCGATAGTGACAGTGATTCCAAGAAGAAAAAGAGCAAAAAGCCAGCTCCGTTGCCAAAAGAGGTCCTCGACGCTCTCGAAGAGAAGAACCAATTGGCAAAACAGCTTATGGCGTTGCAAGACCAAGTTCGTCATGACCAGGAAGCAAGAGATCGGCAGCGCCTACAACTTGAGAACCAGCAGAATCAGATGAGCTCGCGCGTGGAGCAGTACATGGAGAGGCTGCAAACAACGCTCGTCGAGATTGAGAAGAAGCAGGAATCAACAAAGCAAGACTTGAGGCAGTACACTCAGGAGACCATTGCCCGCCTCCAAGTGGAAGCTGCCAACGCAGAGCTCCTGCGTATCCAGGCACAGAAGACCTCTCGCGCTGGAAGACTGGAGAACGATGATGACGAATCACAGAGAGAAGCGAAATTGAAGAGTGAGGAGGCTCGATGGTCGGAGAAGGTGGAGAAGCTCATGGATACCTTTTTGCGAGCTCAAGCGCAGAAGCAGCAGGAGATCGATGCTCTGGAGCAAGAAAGCAACAAACTGTGGACAAAGTACTCGAAGCTGAAGAAGAAGAAACAGCATCGTCCAGAGCCGACGATGATGCTGGCGGATATCACCGCGCTTGATGCCAACCGGTTCGGTATTGATCGCGGTGAAGTTGTTGACATTGAGACCCCGCCTCCTGCCAAACCGAAGTCTGCCGCTCTTCTGGAAGACAAACTGGTCCAAACCGACGAAGAAGACGACTGTAAGCGCTACAAACGAGAACCAAAAGTTGACACGCTCACTGAAGAAGTCCAAACAGACTCGGAGACCAAAGCCACGCCGATTGTTCCAGTTATTGTGCCACCCATCCGAGTTGAAGCTGTCAAGCGTAGAAGTTCACCGCCTCCCGTAAAGCAAGCCCCTCCTCCACCCCCAAAAGAGGACACAGCTCCTATAGTATCCCCACCACCCGTTGCAGAAGCAAAAGAATCGAGCCAACCTGACCCAAGAGCGAAGTTTCAGCAGGCAGCTCATGTCATTGGAAAGGTGGTTCTTGGATTCTTGGCCCGTCGAGCGCTGGCCAAGACGTCGAACTGGCGCATCACGATTGAAATCTTTTCGTTGGAAGCAGCGCTTACAGCCCCCGAACTGGAATATGTTCGAAATCATTACGACGGCCAAGTGCACGTTCAGGTCGAGGAAGGAATGACGGCGAATGACTTGCGCGTAATGATAGCCAAAGTGCTTTCTGGGAAAGATGAGTTCGATGCTGCTGATAATGGTGTTGTCGCTTTTGACGGCAATGACCATGAGATTAGCGCAACGATGACGTACCACCGCGTCTTGCTTCACCACAAACGTACTGGTGCTGAGCTCTCCGGTGACATGCAAGTCCACACACTTAAGAGGTCCATCGAGGTCGAGATCATCCCGTTTTACGAAGAAGCCGTGACGCAAATTGGAGACGTGATCGAGTCTCACGCGGTGGTAACAGACCGTATCGAGGACATCAAACGAGCTTCCTTGACGCTGTCTTCGTCGAAGTTGCTAGAGCTACAGACCGAAGACGACGAGGAATCTAAGAGCGGCTCCGGAAATGGAAAAGCTGCATTGATTCGTATTGTAAAATTACAAGCTCTCGTCCGCGGGTTCCTGGCCAAGAAGCAACTGGAACTGATGAAGATTGATCGGCTCGTGGACGCGCGACTGGTGAAGATGGAGGCGGATCTAGGCACAGGATCATCCGAGCTGAGGACACTGGAGCCTTCGTGGATGAGCCTCGATCCGGTGCTGGCTGCCGAATACGCCAAAGTGGAACAGCGGCTTGCACAAGTTCTGCGCACTAAGCTACGTGAGGACTTCGACGAAGACGCGATGTCACTGTCGACTGAAAATTACGACAAACACACTGCAAAACTCAAAGCAGAGCAGAAATATCTTCCTGCAGATGCCCAACAGCGAATTCAGTTGATCAAGGAGCGTTTGCCTCCAATGGCGGCGGGGGAGTTCAATCGGAGGCAGTCCGAAGCTGGCCAACGGGGAGGCAAAGGTCGAATCGCTGGGGCTGCTAAGATTCATCGCGCAGTTCAAGTTGAAGTGGTGCGAAAGCGGATGAAGCGGCTTCTCGCTGGAGAAGCCGCTCAAAGCACAATGCACGTTGGACCCAGTCAAGTTGGAGCGAATGAAGCTACAAAGATGCTGCTGTCTTCGTGGTTAGCAATGAGCAAAGGCAGTCAATGCCCTTCGGACAAGTCGGTGGGGAGCTTCGACCCGCGCGAAATCGACCAGCTAGCGAACGCGTACGAGGAAGCAGATTCGCCTGTCGAGATCCCGAAGCTCAAGGTTCCAGATGACACCGTACGTGCACTGCCAATTTCTATCGAGACGGCTGAGCGGAAGAAGGAAGAAGAAAAGCAACCAGAGAAATTGCAGATCCCTCAGCCATTGACGCCACGGGCCGCGCCCGATGAGGTCGAGCCAGCACCTACCGGTCGACCAGGAACTCCGATCCCGTCTGCCGAAGCCAAGCGCGAGCTAACAGCCGAACCTGGCCGATCCCCTAGACCAAATCCAGGACTTCATGTCATCTCGCCCTTCTCTCAGACGCCGCTGTTATCACGTCGAGCGGCAGCCAGAAGAGGGAACTTTGACAACGCGAGGTGACCAAAGGGTTTTTGTAGCTTTGCGGCTGCAGTAGATGTAAGACTAGAAAGTGGCAGAAACAAATCCGCTGTATTGAGGCGAGCCATCGCTAACAAATGAAACGATCGCATGCAGATAAATTTGAAAGCGTTCTCCTAACTCACAATCAAGCCCAGCAAGAGGACGTGCTAACTGCACACACTAACCCAGGAGGAAGGTCACTAGAGACCCTGCTCCTGTCTCGAGCTTGTCCACGCACCGCTTGCTTACTGCTGGCTCTTAGCCCGGCGCTCGCGCACGGCAGCAGCCAGGTCACGCAGCACCTCCACGGTGGTCTCCCAGCCCATGCAGGCGTCCGTTACGCTCTTGCCGTAGACGAGCGGCTTGCCCGGGGTCAGCGGCTGGTTGCCCTCCTCGATGTTAGACTCAAGCATGACGCCAACGATGCGGTCGTCGCCGGCGCGCAGCTGGTCGGCGATGTTGGCCGCGACCTTGACCTGGTTCTTGTGCTTCTTCTGCGAGTTGCCGTGCGAGCAGTCGATCATGACGTTGTCCACGAGGTTGGCCTTGAGTATGCGGGCCGAGGCGTCGTCCACGTGCTCCTTCTCGAAGTTGGGGCCCGACTTGCCGCCGCGCAGGATCAGGTGGCACGTGTCGTTGCCCGACGTGTTGACGATGGCGGCCAGGCCCTGCGAGCTCACACTGAGGAAGCAGTGCGAGTGCTTGGCAGCCACGACGGCGTCCACGGCCAGCTGCAGGTCGCCGCCCGTGCCGTTCTTGAAGCCGATGGGCATGGACAGACCCGAGCACAGCTCGCGGTGCAGCTGGCACTCGGTGGTACGCGCGCCGATGGCGCCCCAGCTCACGAGGTCCGAGATGAACTGCGGCGACATGGTGTCGAGGAACTCGCAGCCGGCGGGCAGGCCCAGCTCGTTGATGGCGGCCAGCAGCTCGCGGGCCACGCGCAGGCCCTTGTTGATGTTGAAGGAGCCGTCGAGGTCCGGGTCGTTGATCAGGCCCTTCCAGCCCACGGTGGTGCGGGGCTTCTCGAAGTACACGCGCATGACGATGAGCAGGTCCTTGCTCAGCTCCTTCTTGAGCTCCAGCAGGCGGCGCGCGTAGTCCATGGCAGCGTCCGTGTCGTGGATGGAGCAGGGGCCCACGACCACCACGAGGCGGTCGTCCAGGCGGCGCAGGATGTTGGCCAGGCCCTGGCGGCCGCGGTTGATGGTCTGCACGATCTTGGTGGTGAGCGGGATCTCCTCCAGCAGGATGGCCGGCGGGATGAGCGGGCGGATGCCCGAGATGCGCACGTCCACGATGGACTTCTTGTCCGTGATCTTGACGTCCTCGCTGGCCGTGCCGCTCGGGATGCGCAGGCGGTGGCGGCGCTCCTGCTCAGGCGACGCGAAGTCGTCCTGCTTGTTGCCCTTGCGGCCCGAGCTCTGGCCCTGCGCCTGCTCCTGCGGCATCTGGCGGCCCAGCATGAAGCCCACGAGGCCCACGCTGCCCGCGGTGATGAGCGTCATGGTGGCGGCCAGCAGGCCCAGGCCCAGCGTCAGCGACGTCGACAGGTTGCCGTCGTGTCCGGCCATTGCGTTGCTACAACGGTTGTGGTCGAGAGCTCCGAAACGCGAATGAGCTTGCTTGGCTGAGTGGCTCAGACGGTCGCTTCAGCTTCAGGCCTTCAAATCGACGGTGCAGGGCCGCTTGGACCACGTATGCCGGTCAAGCATACAAACTTCAAGTTGAGCTGATCGGAGTTAGGGAAGTTTCTTGTGGACGCGTGCAAAAAACATTGTTTTTGCCTCTCAAACGGTTGATTACCATGTGTTGGATGGACTGGAACAGCAGCTTTGGTGGCGATTAAAGCTTATGGTAAAGTTCATTTTGCTGTGGTTTGGTTGCTACTACTGCAGCTTACGTGAGGACTTCGAACCGCTCGTCCTCACTCATGATACTGGACGACTCACTGACACGCACTCCGCCCTGCTCGGGCCCGTTGTTCTCCATATACACGCGGCCGGTACTCACGAGGCCGATGACGTTGAGCAGATCCGCCTGCTCGGCGATGGACTTGTCCAGCTCCTTGAAGGCCGTCAAGTCCGACATACGAGGCGCGCTGCTCGTGTCGCTCATCAGGCACGAGTTGCGCTTCGTCACCTCCAGAGCCTCCTGCGCGCGCTGCGAGATCTCTCGTAATCGGCTGGCCATGTCGTTGTCGCGAGCTTCCTGTGACCCGCGTCGGTCCAGCGCGTGCTTGTAGCTGCTGTAGCTGCTGCAGCTCTCCCGAATAGACTCCTGTGGCTCGAATTGGTCCTCCTTTGGCTCGCCGTACGCGTGGTTCTCGAAGCCGTCATACGACTCCATCGGGTCGGTCTCCAATCGAGAACGCCGCTTCTCGCGCTCCGTCCGGACGGACAGCGGGCTCATAGGTACTTCGCCAGCGCTCGACATGGGGATCGTGGTCCCGACGTACAGCGGTGCGCGGTCCGAGAGGATGCTACTGCGTCCCTCGGCAGTCAGCTTCTGCAAGGAGCTGGTGCTCGTGCTGCTGCTCTGGTTGGACGCTTTGCCGGCGTAGGACGGACGGTAGTCTCCATCGTCCGCCGAAGCCGGGTACGTGTCGTTGTCAAATAAACGGAGCGCCGTGATTCCTTCCTGGTTGTTCAGGTCGCGGCGCGCAGCTGTCACGCACTTCTTGCAGAACACCACGACTTCGGGGCGACTCGAGGTCGGCGTGGGGATGTCGAAGCTACCGGTGTTGAAAGCCTTCGCTCGGCTCGATACTTCACAATCCTTGCAGATATTTTCCCCGCAGGCACTGCACTGCGCGCGTGTCCGCACCAGCGAGAATTTCTTGTTGCAAATGTAGCAGTACTTGCGCTCTCTGTAAGCCAAACCAACCAAGACTGTCAGTCAGTACACTCTTCAGCAATACTCGATGCTAGTCAACGAGTCACGTACCCTGCGATCATGCGCTGGAACTTGTTCACTTCCACCCGCTGCGCCATGTACTTGGCCTCCTGCACCTTGTTGAGGTTCGAGACGATGGAGGTGAAGGTCTCGTGCACAAAGTTGACGGGTTTGCTGGACGAGTGGCCGTTCAGGCCCATGGATCCCTGCCACAGCACGCTGGTGGAGCGAGCGTCTGCGTTCTCCTTAAATAACAGTACGGCCGACATCTTGGTGCGCATGAGGCCCAGCGAGTTCTCCAGCGACGCACACTCCTTAATGTCCACGGACTGGATGACCAAGTAGCCGACCTGTTTCTTGTCGCTGTCCAGCGTCGTGCCGAGACTCCGCAGGTAGCACAGGTCTTGGCTCTTGACGAAGAGCCCCGGCGAGCGGCTGGCCAGCCAGTTGAGCCCGAGGTAGTGGTGCGGCCTGTCGTCCGTCCGTGTCTCGAGCGCGTTGAGCACCACGGCGTCCAGCGCGCTCTCAATGAGGAAGGTCGTGTTGCTGCGGAAGTCCGCCGTGTTGTCCGAGTAGAGCGCGCCGAGGCAGTGGTCGAGCGACATGTTGGCCTTGCCCATGCAGCGGAACTCGAGCTGGCGCTGGCCGTCGCGGTCGCGCGCGTCGCGCCTCCTGCAGCAGGTGCGGATGCCGGTCTCGCGGAAGTGGCGCTGCGAGTTGGAGAGCTTCCAGCCGTTGGCGCCGTCCTCGTAGCTCATGGCCCACTTGGCCCGCTGCACGGCCTCGGCCGACAGCTTGTCGGCCTGCTCCTTGAGGAACGCATGCTGCTCGGGCGAGAACGTGACGTCCGGGAAGAAGTCGGCGCCCAGCGGGAAGCGCGAGGCGCCGGCGGAGGACATGCGCCGCCCCAGCACGGACGGCCGGTCGCGCGAGTTTTCCATGGTGGGGCCCGACACAAGTGCTCGGCGTCTCGGGCGATGCACAATGGTGCCACGGCGGCCGCGGCGGCGCCGATAAAGCGTCGTCCGGTCGCATCGAGGGGCGTCTGAACTCTACGCACCTTGACCCGCCCCTGGACGGCACTCACGCGGTGGCCTGCCAATCGCAGCCAACGGAAGGCCGAGAAGCGCGCGTGGAGCGTCTATATTTCGGCGAACATGTGGAGGAAGGCCGACTTGGATGTGGCCGCGTCTGTTTGTCCCCGTTGCAACCTGCGCCGCGGTGGTCATCCCGCCCTTGCAGCCAAGTGGCGGCTGTGACGAAATGTGCAGCCACTGCCCGCAAGCACCGGCGCCCTCGGGACCTCGAGCGTGAGTCCCGGATCCAAGTCCGTGGGTGCGCGCGGCCGTGGAGGTCTCCGTTGAAGGCCGTCCACATCTTCATCTTCCAGGAGGGGAGTGGAGGCTCCGTGTTTGGAACAGACAGGCGAGGAAAAGGGGGCGGACAATGAGGCAGGCCAAGTAAGTCGGTCGGCGCTGCGGTGCAGAGAGAATGGGGACACACAGGATGCTTGCAGGTTCAAGCTACAGCGCAGCAGGCTCGTTGAACTGCGAGGCGAGCCGGCCCGGAAGGGAAGGCAGGACGAGCAAGCTGTGTGGCGTTGCAGGGCGAGAAACGAGGCGTCTCGCTTTCGCGTAGTCGCGCTGCACGGGCCGAAAGGAGACTTTACCATCACGTGCACTGCACTGCAAGGCGTCGCTGGTCGCACTGACCCAACGTCTCCAGCTGCGGGTGTCAAATGACGTGGGCTAATGCAAGTGGTAAGTAAGAGCTAACTGAACTTCCCCTATGTTGAAGTGATCAGCTGCGATCTTAAAGCGCTTTGAGACGCTTAACTACTTCACTACTGTAGCTCTTGGTTAGGCAGATGCAGATCGCACCTGGTCCAGCTGAAGCACGCTCATGCCTTCTGCGGCTTGACGCCCATGCTGCTGTGAGAGCACCGTGTCCTTGGCGCTGAGAGCCATTTCGGGGGTGCGGTGCTCGGGTAAGAACGCGCCGCGCTTGGCCGCGGCGATCTGCTTGTCCACCTCGGCAAAGAACGAAAACGGGGTCAGACCCAGATGAGTTTCTCCGTAGTGCCGGGGGCCACGGCGCGAAGGAGGGGTCGAGCTGCTTCCCCCTGTATCCGCAGCCCAGAGTTCAGCGAGTCGATGCAGTGTTGCGGCCTTGACGCTCTTGTACACGAGGGCCTGGGCCATTTCAGCGAGAACCGGCGACAACAGAGCTGTCTTGCCACTTGACTCGGTAACCAGGCTGCAGTGGGGACAGGCCATCAACGGGGGCTCGCGAGTGGCTCGCTCTGCTGAAGCCACAAGTTCTCGACTCACTCGACGCCCTTGAGCTCGGCGACACGCTTGGCACATCGTCTTTGAGAACGCAACGTCGTATCCAGCAGCAGAGATCACCACGCAAACC
Organism: Phytophthora sojae; assembly: GCF_000149755.1. Taxonomy (NCBI): domain Eukaryota; phylum Oomycota; class Peronosporomycetes; order Peronosporales; family Peronosporaceae; genus Phytophthora; species Phytophthora sojae. The sequence continues at coordinate 11,668,240 of NW_009258115.1, forward strand.
AGGGCTCTTAGTCCTGACTTCCGTTTGGTGCGCTCTTTCGGGCCGACAAACCGGTCGATGGCCCGGACATCACTGTCGGTCAACTATGATACAGCAAATACGCAGATGAGGTGAGCGGCGAGGTCTGTGCCAAGAGTGAATCAATGGGCTCTTACCGAGTCACTTAGCATGATCAGCTCGTAGCCAGCAGCGGGGCCATTACTGCCTGTGGCACTTGAGGTGGGCTGGCGAGTAAAGTTTGACACGGCCTGCTCTCCGCTGCTAGCGAGGTCCCACTGAAAGCCCTCGCGTCGCAGGAAACTCTCAATCGCTAACTGCTGCTTAGCAACCTTCTCTATAAGTAACACGCGTGGCACGTGGTCCATTTGCCCCGATAAGTGGGCATTTTTGGTAGTCGGGGCCACCCGCAACGCCTGCCCACCGAGACTCGAGACGTGCACAAGTCGCGAGTCATAAAACCTGTCAACGACATGGTCCGTCAGACAAATCGGTTGATGCTGCAGAGACAGCTAGACAACTAAACAACCATACATGAGGAATGTGGGCACGGCGTGAATTTGATAACGGGCAGCCAGAGCTCCGGACTCGGCGAGGTCGCACTTGACGAGACGACATTTATTGCTGCTTCAACATACAGATGCAAGTGCAGCCGTGTCGTTAGTAAAAATTGGTTGAGGTAACAAACATCGGATCATTCTGTAAACGCAAGTACTCACTCCGCCGCTGCAGTCGTCGGACGCTCCGGATTCCGCATTCGCTTCGAGAGAATCAATTGCACCTGCTTCAGCATTGCCTCCGCGGCACGCGAATGGCGATCGTCGGCACGCAGGCAAGCGACCACCACCAACTCGTCATTAGCACATTTCTCACGAAGGAACGAATCGAGCTTCGAGCCGGAGATCGTGGCCAAGTGCTCGCCTACTGGCTTTGTGCCGCCTCCTGCAACTTGCAGCTCTTGCGAGTAGCGCCCGCTCGCATTCGTCAAGGACCCAGTTCGTGGCAGTCCAGGGTTCTCCTGAGTGATCATTTTGTGGATCTCCACAGATCCGAGCCACTTCCCGTTGAAGTCGTTTTTCAGGCGCTTTAGTGACTCGGACGCATCGTTGGTCTGCACCTCGGAACCGAAGAGTGTGGGCACTTGACCAACCTCGAAACCCGTGACAGGTAAAACAGGAATTTCCCGGAGACTTTGTAGATGAGCTTTTTCTCTCCAGTTCCCGTCTGCTGCTGGTGTGACGCGGCACCCTTCGTACCCGTCGAACTTCGTTTCCAGCGTCGAAACTATTCGCTTGATCTGGCCGTGAGCGAGGTCTTTGCTTCGTGGTTTGGACTTGCTCCTTTTCTCGAGTGAGTCGAGTTCTATAAGCTTTTGTCGCTGCTGTAAGGTCGGCACGTCCTGGTCAATTCGCAACTTCCCGCGCTGAGGTCCTTCTGTAACACGGTGAGCGTGGTCGAAATACGAGTCCGTCCGGCGAAGGCGTTCACCACAAGCGAAATCCACCAGAATACCGGGACATGGAGCAAACTTGATGGAAATCGAGCTGTGATCTCGATAAGTAAATACCAGGCTGTCGTTAAGGTTGATGACAACGGGCTCCGACGGTGGTGAGCCAGCTCGCTGCGCTTTAGGATCCCAGCGCCAGGTCTACACATCACCCTTTCGGTTAGGTATCAATTCAACAGCATTTTTGCGTATTGCAGCCACCTACCTTGAGAATAACGTCTTGGCCGTCCAAAATGATCCCACACTCTCTAGTCAGAATCATCTTCTTGCCCCCGGGTTTTCCGGCAGACCCTACCTAATAACACGCCGTTTTAGCTGGTGATCGAATGAGAAATACAGCACTGCAGTTGGTACTCACAGCATGTTCATCCAGAGTTGCCAGTAGCGTGCGCTTCTTGTTATCTTCGTAGAACTGGAAGCTGCGCTGATAGTCATTGATCTTGTTCGCGCATGCGGCAACTCGCCCTGAGGGATAACTGCCATGGAATTAGGAGTCGCACTTGATGCAACAATCAGAAGATTTCGCACGCACTAGCAAAAGCCGCAGCCGAGGTCGTCAAGCCGAACTGCTACCTCTCCCGTCGGATAGTTCTGAGCTAAGGGCATGTTCACAGTTTCCATGTAGGTAGTGTGGATGCAATCGAGCGTAGCAGATCAGTCCGCCTATAATTAAAGCCGAGGAAAACCGCCAGTGTTTACGAAAGGAAAGCTTTCAAAGTTAAAAAAGAATTATTTTCCTTTAAAAAAGCTGGATGCTTGATCTGGGAAAACCGAAAAAGAAAGCTCTCAAAAGCTGTACTAGCATTAACTGTAAGTTTGCCGTTAGGCAAAGCGCCAATTCATAATATTTTTCGAATGTCATCATATCATGATAACACGAAATGGACACTTCGAAAAATATTTGACTTGGTGCTTTGCCTTGCTTACGAACCTAAGTACGAATCGTGATTTAACCGCATAAATCGAAATTACAGTGTCATGTGCGCTATCGAGCACGTCTAAATATTAAGAACTCGAGTGACACCGGTCTGAAAAAATATCTCAATTTTCGGACCCCCTAATCCCGTATTTTACATTTTTTTGCGCCCAACCTCAACATTGCTTCATTTTTTAGTACTGTACATTTATTATCGGAAAGCTCTTGCTAAAAGCAATCGAAAAAGCGTACTTTCCGCTTTCTATGAGTTATTTTTCACTCTCAAATTCGAAGTCCGGTTAGGTACGAAATTCGATTGGTCAACTTCAAACGCGATTATCGCGAAAACTCCAAGTGGTTCGTAAGCTTGACGCAGTCTCAATACCACGTCAATTTTTAGCCTAGGTCTGGTTTTGGTGCCAAACGAAAGAGGGAGATTTCGACTATTTGTGGGTTTACAACCTGTCAGAAGCGTTGCAAGGAACCCCCGCACACGCGCGCGCGCGCCAAAAGTCGATGTTTCAGGATAGCAATATCCTTGCATAAATGCTACAAGGGGGATAAGGCGCGGTTTGTGCAAGCAAGCCGTTCGAACCCCGTTGGAGGAAGCAGTCCTGGATTTCCTGCCTGAAGAACAGGCCCCCTCCAGCACCATCGCTCCCGTGTGTCCTATGCATGCATCGTGTCTTCATATACTGGTGGCACTTGTTCGTCTCAGTACCGACGGGCTGTGGGGCCAACACGCGACCTGATGTTGTGGTATGCGTCTGTGCAGAACGCCGGAGGACTGTTTAAGAAGCTGCATGGCGGGACAAGGAAGGTGGTCCGGCGCTCGCATCCATGCTCGGCGATCTGTCAGATCGAAAGGCTGGCTGGCGAAAAAGATCCGTTTGTCTGAGGCGCCGCACTGGAAACGGTATGCCGTCAAGCAGTTGGTGTTTCCCTGTGTGCGGGGAGGACGGGTGTGCCCTGCGCCGTGAAGCCCATGGACGACGCAGTCGTCGAGAAAACGGTCGGACAAGACGTTGTGGACAAGGAGCTGAGCACGAGCATGGAGGTCAAGCCCAAGACCGGCACGGGATACTTGAATGTCCACTGCGTCGCGGCTGCAAAGACCAAAGACAGCTCAGAGGAGGGCAAGGCCAAGGGCGGCGCGGTGACTGTCAACGCCAAGGATGTCGCGGAGCCGAGTTCGACGACCAAGGGTAGAGCGTTGATGTCGAAGTGGATTAAGACCACAGATGAGTACCGCGAAATCGCAATGAAGCTGAGGACAGATCAAGACACAAGTGAATAAAGTATTTACAGAAAAACCTTCTCTTGGAGGCGGGGTGAGTGCAACAGGATAGCAATATTCTTTTTATATACTAGTATATGATTGAGAGTAAATAGTAGATTTCTTTCGAATTGTTTGTGACTGCGCACCCAGATGGTTGTTTGCCAGAGCGGCAATAGTTAATGTTGCCGTCGCAAATTACTAGCATGGCTAGTAATATCGTTAAACGACGTACACAAAACACTCCCACACCAGGAGATGCTGACGAAACCTCTCCGCCAAAAACGTTTGCTCACCAATGCCAATGGTATCAATTGCAGAAGATCGGCTGAAGTGGCAGCCGTCCTTGCAATTATGCATCAGAAACATGGATATGGGCACATTTTTATTTTATTTTTGTGTCACGTGAACTAGCTTATCAAAAATGATGGGGCAATCGGGGGTAGCCCACGTGTACGTAACTTGTACTACTTTTTCAGCGTCCATCAAGATGAAATTATGACATAACGAAATCCACCTCGTCCGGGCTTTAAAGAAACACTAAATACCTCGAAATGTCGACTTCTCGGCGCTGTGAGCATAGCATTATTAAAAAAAAAGACGAACAGTACCATTACTATCTGTAATACGATATAAAAACACTGAATATGATTTACCATAATTCGAGTGCGACATATTTCACATAGCAAGGTCGCACAAAATCACTACATGAGCTGTCAACTAGTCAACAGAGCTCGCAATCGGGTACCCGAACCCGGGTAAATTGATTACCCGCCCCGGTAGACCCGAAGTTTCGGGTGGGTGCGGGTATACCCGAACACATCAAGGTCTCTCAATTATAGCTAAGTGGTGTGTACTGGAAACATAAATTGGTATGAAAGTGCGATTAGAGTTTCACTCATTAAGTGGCCTTAAACGAGAAGGCCTAGCGGATAAGTTCTTATCAAGTGTAAGTAATTTTTAGTTGTACTGACCGATGAACTCTTGTTAATTCAGTACGTTTGCTAGAAAGTGTGTTGCTTACTTCGTGTAATACATTGTCTTATGATAATATTGTAATAGACCCGGGTACCCGAAAAGCGTTGTCGGGTGGGTGCGGGTACCCGAGTGGTCCCAGCAGAAGCGATCGGGTGGGTCGGGTAACCCGAAAGTCGCTATTTGTGAGCCCTGTTAGTCAAGCCCAAACCGTTCACGCGTAAATTACGCGGCAGACCCTAACCCCCCCTTCCTACGCTTTTCGACAACCGCCAATGTTACCTTTGTGATTTACATTCTAGACCTAAACCTAATAGATTTTGCGGATGCCCTGCATCAGGCCGTCCAAGTACACGCACTTCGGGACAGTGTCGGTGAAGTGCCAGGACTTTCACCGGAACATATTCAAATACTAGTCCCGGCGCTCCCAAAGAGCGCCGAGCATCGTCCTGGTGTAGTGCGTCACGCGCACCTCCAACGTGCCAAAACGATTCGCCCATGATATGCTTACGATGAGGGGGGGGGATATCGTCTCTTCTTCCTGTCGAGGCCGGTGACGGTGCTGAACCATCGCCCCATGGTCTGATGACACCGCCGAAGAGCCAGTAATGCTCGGCTGCCGGCCGCGTCCGACGTTAGAGTTCGTTTCGTCGATTTCAACGGTGCGGCCTACACCACCCATCTGTACAGAGATATTCAGCATGCATACCACATTTTGTAGTTGCCTCGTAGGTACGTACAATGATGCTGCACTAACCCATTCGATGGACGTTACATCGGGGATACCCTAGAACTACTGCGCGGTATCGACTGGGATGTCAGACCCCCCCCCCCCCCCGAAAATCATCAGACGCAGTGCGATGCGGTATGGCAACTGCGTGTAGTCAAAGAACGTGACTGTGACTTTCTTCAGGCTGAGACCTTGTCGAGGTGGCCGCTGCTGCGATGGTCTATTCCGCGCAGCCGTTCTAGCACATTTCCGGCGTCTTCTACCCGCGTGCCGCCATTGTAGACGCACAGTATCATCTGACTGCAGCAGTACTCACACACTTTGGTTGAGGCAAGAAGACCGAGGTGCATTCAAAACCACGTTCGAGTGCCAGTTAGTGTGGGAGTACAATGACACCGTAGTATTTAGCATTTAGGTCCTTGATCACACGCTATCGAGCTGGCGCGGCCAGCAACCCAGCAACTGAATATTGGGCTATACGGTGGGATAGGTGTTGACAATGAAGCTAGGATGGTCAAGACTACCAAAACTCTAGTCGGACGTTAAAGTAAGTTAGTCGTACCGTTGCTCGGGAAAACCGTTTGTATGCATAGGTCACTACAAATCGGTCGCGCTGGCGGTAAGTGCCAATGTTATGCAGGAATAAATTAACCGATACGAAGAAAAAAAATGACCACCATCAATTGTGTGGGTTACCCTTTCCATATATGAGACCCGGTTACCAGAACTATTGGAACTCGCAAAATCATACATCATTCGTGGTTTATAGATGAAAATGCACTAGGTAGTACCACTATGTTTTGTCTAGTTAATATTTGCAGCAATCATACCCTCTAGAATCACACCACTTCCACCTAGATATTCTAGTAGGGCGCAATTGAACTAGTTTCACAAAATGCAAGCCATATTGGTAGGGATGTCAGGTGTGTAGTTTTTTTTTTTCAAGTCTAGTCGCCCAGTCAGCTCAGAGATCATCGTCGGACTCTTCGCTGCCCCCCCCCCCCCCCCCCCCAGCTAAAACCAAATGAGCAGTTTGTTCTGCGTTTGCTCTGAAAGCGCTTCCAGCATCGACGAGTCGCCTGTATCATCGAAAGTCCCTCCGCTGACAAAAACACGTCTACTGACGCGCAAATTTTCGAGTCGCCCACTCGTCTATCCCGACCCGTGTCTCAATCTTCATCGTTAATGGTGCATGCAAAAGTTAAGTAGCAGTACGCACTGTAGCCGACTTAACAACCACAAAACTAACTCTTACCATCCGTTGACCGTTTCAAGAATGATTTTTTTTTCGTTCCCTCCAGCTCGTTACATTACAGAGTGGTAATCAAGGCTCGCTCGGAAGTTTTGGATAGCATGTTTATGCAAGAGATCGTCACATCTTAATACAGATGTTAATTAACCTACAACTGCGCACATAGTTTCTACCCTGTTAGCTTTTTGCGGTCCGTTGAGCATCCTACTATGGGCGACGCAAGGTCAAATGGTTTCTTGGTCCACCCTTCGGTGCGGGGCTACACAACGTCACCGCAGTTGCAGAAACGGGGATTTAAAGTTGTTGTTGGTCGAGAAGCCAGCAAAGTCTTTATTTAGGGGTAGAGCTAGCCTACACAGAATACTTTGTAAGCCTTATATCATCATCGGAAACGGTTCCCGCGGATGGTAACTGAAAAGTGTAATACGTCAGTTGCGACATAATTGTACGAGACTGGATCACATGGTAGCAAAGATTGTGTAAAGTGTAGACTACAAGAATACCAATATCCCAAAACTGGTGGGGTTTCGTATCATGGCAGTTCTTTATTTATTTTGTATTCGTATTATCACGTGTCTGGGCTTCGCTAAATTCTTTGTAACAATATTTTACGCTGGGGGAAGGGTACTTGTAGATTGAACATTAGCAAAGTGTGGCATTTTTCTACATTGCTGGGAAATGAGCAGGTTAATCCAGTTCTTAAAGGTGTTCCTGTAGTTTGAAAGCCAATTCACCGGTACTTGTATTGTGTAAAGGTCTCTCTCAATAAATATTTGTCCGTGCGGAGACACTGCAATTCGCTCCATAAACCAAGTGCCAAGCGAAAATGGTGAAGTTTACCTGTTACTACTTCTTACGCAGAGCCTGTAGCACAGCCGGCTCAGCTGGCTCAGCGCCCCCTGCTGCTCTGGGGTTCTCTGGGCGACATGTACACTAGGGACCTTAGACATGGCAGAGACCTCAATTCATTTAGTTCCGCCTGAATGTCGTCGCATCGGTCGAGACGCCGCTGGGGATGCTGCGTGGCGCCTCGGAAGCTGAACGTGAACCCGTCCGGGTCGTAGAGAGTTATGAAGTTCCTTGCGCCTGGGCTGTGCTTAGTTGCTCAAGTGATGTACAATAGTAGGAATAACTCAGACGTTTCAGCGCTAAAGGCGACAGTAATCCTTGCTTGGATGCTTTAATACCGAGCTTTTTCCGCGTACATATGTCGCCTATCGGCGTCCGGGTATAGCATAGTTCAGCTTCATCCATGTTTCAGACATTCAGAAAACTTTTTTTTTCATTCTCTCACCGGGATACATTGTATTTACAATTTAGTTTCCATTCAGTTCATTTGAATTGGTTGTCACATGCATTACACATGTATCGGCTCAGGTCTAGATGGGTTCACATTCGTCATAGTATCAGAAAATTTGGATGACCACATCAATGCCGATTTCTGGCATTGTAACCTATCATCATCTATAACATTTCGGGACTTTAAAGATCCGTGGCAAGTTCGAGGCAGGTTGATTGCAATTTAAGTACAGAAATCGCTATTATATATTTTTCACCTAGGTGGTATTTGGTCTGAAACATACCTGCCAGGTTGATTTGGCATGACATAAACCTATTTGCTATGTCACACCAACCTTGCCATCGCTTTCACTACAACGACGAAGGCGGTGAAGCACACTGGGGCCTCTCGCGCGCTGCCTGAAAGGACGAGAGAGCGCTCGGGACCGCCTAATTACTTACTCGACTCCAACACCTCGACACAGAAATTGAGGCGATGAAGGAATCCATCCATCGGCTCGGCAGCTACGGCATCGAACGTGAGCCAGCATCGATACCCCCATCCCAACACGAGTCACCCGAGAGGCGCACTCCACCGACCCCTGAATTCGCAGAGACCTACGGCGACCGCGAAGACGACATGCTCGAATCTGACTAAGTCCCCTGCAAAATATCATTATCTGAAAAAGTGTTTACATGAATATATGGTAGTAACTGTTCGGATACAAAAGAGAATCGTACGCGCGGCTCATGCCGCGGTTGCGGCCCCTCGCCTGCGCCGCCACCACCACCAGTGTGCGGGTGCGGCAATCCACGGAGATACTCGTGGGCCTGCACGAAGTCGGAGACCACCTGGTTGCCCTCGATCGCTTGGAGGTATGCCTCATAGGACTGCCTTTCCCGGCCTGCGGGCCCGACCCAGGAACACCGCCACCTTCTCATTTCCAGCAGCGCCGGCATTTTTTTTCAAGCGTTGCATCAGTGCGTTACCGCGCTCGTAATGCTCCAACATCCAGCGCACCTGCGGCACGCTGCCCCAAGAGGCAAACAGGTCGGCGTCGCTCGTGGAAAACCAGGTCGCCAGCGGCGGGACCAGTTCAGCTAGCAAGGACAGGTCCTTCAGCTCGGCCTCCATCATCATCATCCGGATCAGGCTCTGCTGCACCAGCTCTGCGTGCTCGTATAGTCGGCGCCCGCATGCTTCGTGGACCGAAGCTCATCGTGGCCGTACAAAGCGTAGCAACGCTGCAGAAGCCGCACCTTGTTTTGGGGGCGCGCTCGGTCTAACGCCAGCAACCACGACAGGAGAGGCAACCCGCTGTTTCTGATTACCAGGCCCGAATCTATTGGACCGAGAGAAGTTGTGTTCGAGCCGCCGGCAGTAGCGCTGCACAGCGCAGAAGTGCATATCAACAGCCTGTCGAGGATGTATTGTTGCTCCAGCGCTTGAATCCAACTGGATCCCGAAAGGAAGTCATCACTACTCGCTTGTACCAGCTGTCTACGTAGCAACAATCTAGCGAAGTTTGTACAGTTAATCGGTCCGGGTCTGTCTGTGCATCGAATGAAGCTACTTACTCCGCTGGGATAAGCCTCTTTTTGGCACTGTAAATTTTCTACTAGATGCTGTCGTCAAAACTAAATAGGACGCGTGCTTCATTATCATTGCTCAAGCTTCTGCTAATCCCAAATTGAATAGTGAAGCAGTCCAAATCGATGCGTACTTGTTGAATAAGATACTATTGTAGATGACGGTGAAAACCGCACGACAAAAAAGTTGGTATGGGGTTCAACTCGACCCAGACAATGTTGATTTCATTGCTCTCGTCTGAACAAAGTGTATGGTCGTTGCCCGTTCCCGTCTCAGTACACGCACTGTCAAGTATATTAGATTGCGCAATTATCAAATCCGTCGGACCGATCCCGAGGAGCGGCGTCTGTCGCACCGTAGGCCAGCCCTGCGAGCCAAAATGATTCACTCAGTTAGCGATTCAGACGTCCGGCAGAAAATCCACCACTCCAGTCCCGTTAGTGTTTTATTTGTATTTGCGAAGATGACAACGGCCTGTGCTTTTGCCAGAATTTTGTCCAGAGCGCCCTGCAGCCGCTGCCACTCACTCCGCGCGGGTTCAAGTCCACCATGGACTCGACTTCTGGCCCACGCAAAGCGTCAACCTTTGTCAATTAGCGTCTGCTCGCCATCAACACTGGCTAGCGTCGACGCGCCATCGTGAGCCGTGTGAGCCGTGTGAGCCGCCTCTGCAGCGCACGTGGGCATGCAGAAGAGTTGTTGGGGTCACAGGTGTTGTGTCGGAGCCGAGCTCAGATCTGCCGGCCGACAGAGTCCGGTGTGGCCCGACACATTATGAGATGGAGAGCGGCGTGGGGCAATCGTGTGGGCCCTGGTGCAAGCGGTAGTACGTCCGAAGGCCGGCAGCGTGTCTAATCGCATGCCAAGGCAGCAGAGAGTGCTGCGGCGTGGCCGGCACGAAGTGGTCGATAAGTGGCGTTGTCGGTGTTGGATGAGGGCGATGCGTATGGCGTTCGGTAGCGGCAAGAGGCGTGGAGGCGTGCATGCGGGCGTGGTGTGTGTGGTTTGCGTGGTTGTTTAGTTGTAGGTTGTGGCGCAATGGCGTTTTTTGTTGGCGTGAGGGTTGTGGTTTGCGTATGGTGGTCAATTGGCCGAGCGGTCTAAGGCGCCAGTTTAAGGCACTGGTCCGAAAGGGCGTGGGTTCGAATCCCACATTGGCCAACTTCTTGCTCTTTTGCACCGCTTCAGCCGCCATCGCACGCCCCAGCAGCCTTTCCGCCTCCCTGCCACGCCTACGCGCCCCGTCAGAGCGCCCTGCAGCCGCTGCCACTCACTCCGCGCGGGTTCAAGTCCACCATAGACTCGACTTCTGGCCCACGCAAAGCGTCAACCTTTGTCAATTAGCGTCTGCTCGCCATCAACACTGGCTAGCGTCGACGCGCCATCGTGAGCCGTGTGAGCCGTGTGAGCCGCCTCTGCAGCGCACGTGGGCATGCAGAAGAGTTGTTGGGGTCACAGGTGTTGTGTCGGAGCCGAGCTCAGATCTGCCGGCCGACAGAGTCCGGTGTGGCCCGACACATTATGAGATGGAGAGCGGCGTGGGGCAATCGTGTGGGCCCTGGTGCAAGCGGTAGTACGTCCGAAGGCCGGCAGCGTGTCTAATCGCATGCCAAGGCAGCAGAGAGTGCTGCGGCGTGGCCGGCACGAAGTGGTCGATAAGTGGCGTTGTCGGTG
>NW_009258115.1:11703528-11709514 GCF_000149755.1 Phytophthora sojae
TGAGGGCGATGCGTATGGCGTTCGGTAGCGGCAAGAGGCGTGGAGGCGTGCATGCGGGCGTGGTGTGTGTGGTTTGCGTGGTTGTTTAGTTGTAGGTTGTGGCGCAATGGCGTTTTTGTTGGCGTGAGGGTTGTGGTTTGCGTATGGTGGTCAATTGGCCGAGCGGTCTAAGGCGCCAGTTTAAGGCACTGGTCCGAAAGGGCGTGGGTTCGAATCCCACATTGGCCAACTTCTTGCTCTTTTGCACCGCTTCAGCCGCCATCGCACGCCCCAGCAGCCTTTCCGCCTCCCTGCCACGCCTACGCGCCCCGTCAGAGCGCCCTGCAGCCGCTGCCACTCACTCCGCGCGGGTTCAAGTCCACCATGGACTCGACTTCTGGCCCACGCAAAGCGTCAACCTTTGTCAATTAGCGTCTGCTCGCCATCAACACTGGCTAGCGTCGACGCGCCATCGTGAGCCGTGTGAGCCGTGTGAGTCGCCTCTGCAGCGCACGTGGGCATGCAGAAGAGTTGTTGGGGTCACAGGTGTTGTGTCGGAGCCGAGCTCAGATCTGCCGGCCGACAGAGTCCGGTGTGGCCCGACACATTATGAGATGGAGAGCGGCGTGGGGCAATCGAGTAGGCCCTGATGCAAGCGGTAGTACGTCCGAAGGCCGGCAGCGTGTCTAATCGCATGCCAAGGCAGCAGAGAGTGCTGCGGCGTGGCCGGCACGAAGTGGTCGATAAGTGGCGTTGTCGGTGTTGGATGAGGGCGATGGGTATGGCGTTCGGTAGCGGCAAGAGGCGTGGAGGCGTGCATGCGGGCGTGGTGTGTGTGGTTTGCGTGGTTGTTTAGTTGTAGGTTGTGGCGCAATGGCGTTTTTTGTTGGCGTGAGGGTTGTGGTTTGCGTATGGTGGTCAATTGGCCGAGCGGTCTAAGGCGCCAGTTTAAGGCACTGGTCCGAAAGGGCGTGGGTTCGAATCCCACATTGGCCAACTTCTTGCTCTTTGCACCGCTTCAGCCGCCATCGCACGCCCCAGCAGCCTTTCCGCCTCCCTGCCACGCCTACGCGCCCCGTCAGAGCGCCCTGCAGCCGCTGCCACTCACTCCGCGCGGGTTCAAGTCCACCATGGACTCGACTTCTGGCCCACGCAAAGCGTCAACCTTTGTCAATTAGCGTCTGCTCGCCATCAACACTGGCTAGCGTCGACGCGCCATCGTGAGCCGTGTGAGCCGTGTGAGTCGCCTCTGCAGCGCACGTGGGCATGCAGAAGAGTTGTTGGGGTCACAGGTGTTGTGTCGGAGCCGAGCTCAGATCTGCCGGCCGACAGAGTCCGGTGTGGCCCGACACATTATGAGATGGAGAGCGGCGTGGGGCAATCGAGTAGGCCCTGATGCAAGCGGTAGTACGTCCGAAGGCCGGCAGCGTGTCTAATCGCATGCCAAGGCAGCAGAGAGTGCTGCGGCGTGGCCGGCACGAAGTGGTCGATAAGTGGCGTTGTCGGTGTTGGATGAGGGCGATGCGTATGGCGTTCGGTAGCGGCAAGAGGCGTGGAGGCGTCCATGCGGGCGTGGTGTGTGTGGTTTGCGTGGTTGTTTAGTTGTAGGTTGTGGCGCAATGGCGTTTTTGTTGGCGTGAGGGTTGTGGTTTGCGTATGGTGGTCAATTGGCCGAGCGGTCTAAGGCGCCAGTTTAAGGCACTGGTCCGAAAGGGCGTGGGTTCGAATCCCACATTGGCCAACTTCTTGCTCTTTTGCACCGCTTCAGCCGCCATCGCACGCCCCAGCAGCCTTTCCGCCTCCCTGCCACGCCTACGCGCCCCGTCAGAGCGCCCTGCAGCCGCTGCCACTCACTCCGCGCGGGTTCAAGTCCACCATGGACTCGACTTCTGGCCCACGCAAAGCGTCAACCTTTGTCAATTAGCGTCTGCTCGCCATCAACACTGGCTAGCGTCGACGCGCCATCGTGAGCCGTGTGAGCCGTGTGAGCCGTGTGAGTCGCCTCTGCAGCGCACGTGGGCATGCAGAAGAGTTGTTGGGGTCACAGGTGTTGTGTCGGAGCCGAGCTCAGATCTGCCGGCCGACAGAGTCCGGTGTGGCCCGACACATTATGAGATGGAGAGCGGCGTGGGGCAATCGAGTAGGCCCTGATGCAAGCGGTAGTACGTCCGAAGGCCGGCAGCGTGTCTAATCGCATGCCAAGGCAGCAGAGAGTGCTGCGGCGTGGCCGGCACGAAGTGGTCGATAAGTGGCGTTGTCGGTGTTGGATGAGGGCGATGCGTATGGCGTTCGGTAGCGGCAAGAGGCGTGGAGGCGTGCATGCGGGCGTGGTGTGTGTGGTTTGCGTGGTTGTTTAGTTGTAGGTTGTGGCGCAATGGCGTTTTTTGTTGGCGTGAGGGTTGTGGTTTGCGTATGGTGGTCAATTGGCCGAGCGGTCTAAGGCGCCAGTTTAAGGCACTGGTCCGAAAGGGCGTGGGTTCGAATCCCACATTGGCCAACTTCTTGCTCTTTTGCACCGCTTCAGCCGCCATCGCACGCCCCAGCAGCCTTTCCGCCTCCCTGCCACGCCTACGCGCCCCGTCAGAGCGCCCTGCAGCCGCTGCCACTCACTCCGCGCGGGTTCAAGTCCACCATGGACTCGACTTCTGGCCCACGCAAAGCGTCAACCTTTGTCAATTAGCGTCTGCTCGCCATCAACACTGGCTAGCGTCGACGCGCCATCGTGAGCCGTGTGAGCCGTGTGAGCCGTGTGAGCCGCCTCTGCAGCGCACGTGGGCATGCAGAAGAGTTGTTGGGGTCACAGGTGTTGTGTCGGAGCCGAGCTCAGATCTGCCGGCCGACAGAGTCCGGTGTGGCCCGACACATTATGAGATGGAGAGCGGCGTGGGGCAATCGTGTGGGCCCTGGTGCAAGCGGTAGTACGTCCGAAGGCCGGCAGCGTGTCTAATCGCATGCCAAGGCAGCAGAGAGTGCTGCGGCGTGGCCGGCACGAAGTGGTCGATAAGTGGCGTTGTCGGTGTTGGATGAGGGCGATGCGTATGGCGTTCGGTAGCGGCAAGAGGCGTGGAGGCGTGCATGCGGGCGTGGTGTGTGTGGTTTGCGTGGTTGTTTAGTTGTAGGTTGTGGCGCAATGGCGTTTTTTGTTGGCGTAAGGGTTGTGGTTTGCGTATGGTGGTCAATTGGCCGAGCGGTCTAAGGCGCCAGTTTAAGGCACTGGTCCGAAAGGGCGTGGGTTCGAATCCCACATTGGCCAACTTCTTGCTCTTTTGCACCGCTTCAGCCGCCATCGCACGCCCCAGCAGCCTTTCCGCCTCCCTGCCACGCCTACGCGCCCCGTCAGAGCGCCCTGCAGCCGCTGCCACTCACTCCGCGCGGGTTCAAGTCCACCATGGACTCGACTTCTGGCCCACGCAAAGCGTCAACCTTTGTCAATTAGCGTCTGCTCGCCATCAACACTGGCTAGCGTCGACGCGCCATCGTGAGCCGTGTGAGCCGTGTGAGCCGTGTGAGTCGCCTCTGCAGCGCACGTGGGCATGCAGAAGAGTTGTTGGGGTCACAGGTGTTGTGTCGGAGCCGAGCTCAGATCTGCCGGCCGACAGAGTCCGGTGTGGCCCGACACATTATGAGATGGAGAGCGGCGTGGGGCAATCGTGTGGGCCCTGGTGCAAGCGGTAGTACGTCCGAAGGCCGGCAGCGTGTCTAATCGCATGCCAAGGCAGCAGAGAGTGCTGCGGCGTGGCCGGCACGAAGTGGTCGATAAGTGGCGTTGTCGGTGTTGGATGAGGGCGATGCGTATGGCGTTCGGTAGCGGCAAGAGGCGTGGAGGCGTGCATGCGGGCGTGGTGTGTGTGGTTTGCGTGGTTGTTTAGTTGTAGGTTGTGGCGCAATGGCGTTTTTTGTTGGCGTAAGGGTTGTGGTTTGCGTATGGTGGTCAATTGGCCGAGCGGTCTAAGGCGCCAGTTTAAGGCACTGGTCCGAAAGGGCGTGGGTTCGAATCCCACATTGGCCAACTTCTTGCTCTTTTGCACCGCTTCAGCCGCCATCGCACGCCCCAGCAGCCTTTCCGCCTCCCTGCCACGCCTACGCGCCCCGTCAGAGCGCCCTGCAGCCGCTGCCACTCACTCCGCGCGGGTTCAAGTCCACCATGGACTCGACTTCTGGCCCACGCAAAGCGTCAACCTTTGTCAATTAGCGTCTGCTCGTCATCAACACTGGCTAGCGTCGACGCGCCATCGTGAGCCGTGTGAGCCGTGTGAGCCGCCTCTGCAGCGCACGTGGGCATGCAGAAGAGTTGTTGGGGTCACAGGTGTTGTGTCGGAGCCGAGCTCAGATCTGCCGGCCGACAGAGTCCGGTGTGGCCCGACACATTATGAGATGGAGAGCGGCGTGGGGCAATCGAGTAGGCCCTGATGCAAGCGGTAGTACGTCCGAAGGCCGGCAGCGTGTCTAATCGCATGCCAAGGCAGCAGAGAGTGCTGCGGCGTGGCCGGCACGAAGTGGTCGATAAGTGGCGTTGTCGGTGTTGGATGAGGGCGATGCGTATGGCGTTCGGTAGCGGCAAGAGGCGTGGAGGCGTGCATGCGGGCGTGGTGTGTGTGGTTTGCGTGGTTGTTTAGTTGTAGGTTGTGGCGCAATGGCGTTTTTTGTTGGCGTGAGGGTTGTGGTTTGCGTATGGTGGTCAATTGGCCGAGCGGTCTAAGGCGCCAGTTTAAGGCACTGGTCCGAAAGGGCGTGGGTTCGAATCCCACATTGGCCAACTTCTTGCTCTTTTGCACCGCTTCAGCCGCCATCGCACGCCCCAGCAGCCTTTCCGCCTCCCTGCCACGCCTACGCGCCCCGTCAGAGCGCCCTGCAGCCGCTGCCACTCACTCCGCGCGGGTTCAAGTCCACCATGGACTCGACTTCTGGCCCACGCAAAGCGTCAACCTTTGTCAATTAGCGTCTGCTCGCCATCAACACTGGCTAGCGTCGACGCGCCATCGTGAGCCGTGTGAGCCGTGTGAGCCGTGTGAGTCGCCTCTGCAGCGCACGTGGGCATGCAGAAGAGTTGTTGGGGTCACAGGTGTTGTGTCGGAGCCGAGCTCAGATCTGCCGGCCGACAGAGTCCGGTGTGGCCCGACACATTATGAGATGGAGAGCGGCGTGGGGCAATCGAGTAGGCCCTGATGCAAGCGGTAGTACGTCCGAAGGCCGGCAGCGTGTCTAATCGCATGCCAAGGCAGCAGAGAGTGCTGCGGCGTGGCCGGCACGAAGTGGTCGATAAGTGGCGTTGTCGGTGTTGGATGAGGGCGATGCGTATGGCGTTCGGTAGCGGCAAGAGGCGTGGAGGCGTGCATGCGGGCGTGGTGTGTGTGGTTTGCGTGGTTGTTTAGTTGTAGGTTGTGGCGCAATGGCGTTTTTTGTTGGCGTGAGGGTTGTGGTTTGCGTATGGTGGTCAATTGGCCGAGCGGTCTAAGGCGCCAGTTTAAGGCACTGGTCCGAAAGGGCGTGGGTTCGAATCCCACATTGGCCAACTTCTTGCTCTTTTGCACCGCTTCAGCCGCCATCGCACGCCCCAGCAGCCTTTCCGCCTCCCTGCCACGCCTACGCGCCCCGTCAGAGCGCCCTGCAGCCGCTGCCACTCACTCCGCGCGGGTTCAAGTCCACCATGGACTCGACTTCTGGCCCACGCAAAGCGTCAACCTTTGTCAATTAGCGTCTGCTCGCCATCAACACTGGCTAGCGTCGACGCGCCATCGTGAGCCGTGTGAGCCGTGTGAGCCGCCTCTGCAGCGCACGTGGGCATGCAGAAGAGTTGTTGGGGTCACAGGTGTTGTGTCGGAGCCGAGCTCAGATCTGCCGGCCGACAGAGTCCGGTGTGGCCCGACACATTATGAGATGGAGAGCGGCGTGGGGCAATCGTGTGGGCCCTGGTGCAAGCGGTAGTACGTCCGAAGGCCGGCAGCGTGTCTAATCGCATGCCAAGGCAGCAGAGAGTGCTGCGGCGTGGCCGGCACGAGGGGATCCT
>NW_009258115.1:11709614-11730598 GCF_000149755.1 Phytophthora sojae
CGTGGTTGTTTAGTTGTAGGTTGTGGCGCAATGGCGTTTTTTGTTGGCGTAAGGGTTGTGGTTTGCGTATGGTGGTCAATTGGCCGAGCGGTCTAAGGCGCCAGTTTAAGGCACTGGTCCGAAAGGGCGTGGGTTCGAATCCCACATTGGCCAACTTCTTGCTCTTTTGCACCGCTTCAGCCGCCATCGCACGCCCCAGCAGCCTTTCCGCCTCCCTGCCACGCCTACGCGCCCCGTCAGAGCGCCCTGCAGCCGCTGCCACTCACTCCGCGCGGGTTCAAGTCCACCATGGACTCGACTTCTGGCCCACGCAAAGCGTCAACCTTTGTCAATTAGCGTCTGCTCGCCATCAACACTGGCTAGCGTCGACGCGCCATCGTGAGCCGTGTGAGCCGTGTGAGTCGCCTCTGCAGCGCACGTGGGCATGCAGAAGAGTTGTTGGGGTCACAGGTGTTGTGTCGGAGCCGAGCTCAGATCTGCCGGCCGACAGAGTCCGGTGTGGCCCGACACATTATGAGATGGAGAGCGGCGTGGGGCAATCGTGTGGGCCCTGGTGCAAGCGGTAGTACGTCCGAAGGCCGGCAGCGTGTCTAATCGCATGCCAAGGCAGCAGAGAGTGCTGCGGCGTGGCCGGCACGAAGTGGTCGATAAGTGGCGTTGTCGGTGTTGGATGAGGGCGATGCGTATGGCGTTCGGTAGCGGCAAGAGGCGTGGAGGCGTGCATGCGGGCGTGGTGTGTGTGGTTTGCGTGGTTGTTTAGTTGTAGGTTGTGGCGCAATGGCGTTTTTTGTTGGCGTGAGGGTTGTGGTTTGCGTATGGTGGTCAATTGGCCGAGCGGTCTAAGGCGCCAGTTTAAGGCACTGGTCCGAAAGGGCGTGGGTTCGAATCCCACATTGGCCAACTTCTTGCTCTTTTGCACCGCTTCAGCCGCCATCGCACGCCCCAGCAGCCTTTCCGCCTCCCTGCCACGCCTACGCGCCCCGTCAGAGCGCCCTGCAGCCGCTGCCACTCACTCCGCGCGGGTTCAAGTCCACCATAGACTCGACTTCTGGCCCACGCAAAGCGTCAACCTTTGTCAATTAGCGTCTGCTCGCCATCAACACTGGCTAGCGTCGACGCGCCATCGTGAGCCGTGTGAGCCGTGTGAGCCGCCTCTGCAGCGCACGTGGGCATGCAGAAGAGTTGTTGGGGTCACAGGTGTTGTGTCGGAGCCGAGCTCAGATCTGCCGGCCGACAGAGTCCGGTGTGGCCCGACACATTATGAGATGGAGAGCGGCGTGGGGCAATCGTGTGGGCCCTGGTGCAAGCGGTAGTACGTCCGAAGGCCGGCAGCGTGTCTAATCGCATGCCAAGGCAGCAGAGAGTGCTGCGGCGTGGCCGGCACGAAGTGGTCGATAAGTGGCGTTGTCGGTGTTGGATGAGGGCGATGCGTATGGCGTTCGGTAGCGGCAAGAGGCGTGGAGGCGTGCATGCGGGCGTGGTGTGTGTGGTTTGCGTGGTTGTTTAGTTGTAGGTTGTGGCGCAATGGCGTTTTTTGTTGGCGTAAGGGTTGTGGTTTGCGTATGGTGGTCAATTGGCCGAGCGGTCTAAGGCGCCAGTTTAAGGCACTGGTCCGAAAGGGCGTGGGTTCGAATCCCACATTGGCCAACTTCTTGCTCTTTTGCACCGCTTCAGCCGCCATCGCACGCCCCAGCAGCCTTTCCGCCTCCCTGCCACGCCTACGCGCCCCGTCAGAGCGCCCTGCAGCCGCTGCCACTCACTCCGCGCGGGTTCAAGTCCACCATGGACTCGACTTCTGGCCCACGCAAAGCGTCAACCTTTGTCAATTAGCGTCTGCTCGTCATCAACACTGGCTAGCGTCGACGCGCCATCGTGAGCCGTGTGAGCCGTGTGAGCCGCCTCTGCAGCGCACGTGGGCATGCAGAAGAGTTGTTGGGGTCACAGGTGTTGTGTCGGAGCCGAGCTCAGATCTGCCGGCCGACAGAGTCCGGTGTGGCCCGACACATTATGAGATGGAGAGCGGCGTGGGGCAATCGAGTAGGCCCTGATGCAAGCGGTAGTACGTCCGAAGGCCGGCAGCGTGTCTAATCGCATGCCAAGGCAGCAGAGAGTGCTGCGGCGTGGCCGGCACGAAGTGGTCGATAAGTGGCGTTGTCGGTGTTGGATGAGGGCGATGCGTATGGCGTTCGGTAGCGGCAAGAGGCGTGGAGGCGTGCATGCGGGCGTGTTGTGTGTGGTTTGCGTGGTTGTTTAGTTGTAGGTTGTGGCGCAATGGCGTTTTTTGTTGGCGTGAGGGTTGTGGTTTGCGTATGGTGGTCAATTGGCCGAGCGGTCTAAGGCGCCAGTTTAAGGCACTGGTCCGAAAGGGCGTGGGTTCGAATCCCACATTGGCCAACTTCTTGCTCTTTGCACCGCTTCAGCCGCCATCGCACGCCCCAGCAGCCTTTCCGCCTCCCTGCCACGCCTACGCGCCCCGTCAGAGCGCCCTGCAGCCGCTGCCACTCACTCCGCGCGGGTTTAAGTCCACCATGTATTGGAGGGTGTGATGTCACACGCTCGCGTCTCCACGCCGCGCTCCGGGGTTGCATGTGGACTTGCATTGGATTGTGAGAGCTGGATTGTATGACTTTGCGTGTAGAAACTTACGACTCGTACGTTTCAGTACAGTCGTACGGCTCTACGCGTAAATCTTACGACTCGTATGTTTTAGCATAATCGTACGACTTTACGGATAAGATGCAGATAAGGATAGGAGGCCTTGCGTTCTGGTCGGCCAAGGACAACCCGTCAAGTAGGTTGAGTTAAGCGATTCAATCTCACACTCACTTTTGGTTTTTCAACCTCGCCAACAAGCCCTTCTTCTTCTACTAGCCCCACACCGCTCTTCCTTACCTTCCATTAGGTTATGAGCCCAAGCAACGACAACTCCAAGTTCAAGGTTGAGGCCTTCGACGGGTCCAACTACGCGCTGTGGAGCTACAAGATGAAGATGTACCTGACGTCCAAGGGGTTGTGGGGGAGCGGTCTCTCGCGAAGGCGACGTGACGCGGTCAAGGAGCAGCAAGCGCACGCGGTGATTGTGCTGAACCGGAAGGACTCGCAACTGATGCACGTGATCGATGCGGCGCGAAAGATACGTGGGCTAGGCTGGAGAACTTCCACCGCACGCAAGACATGGCGAATCGGCTGTGGCTCAAGGAGAAGTTCGCGTCGTTCAAGTACACCGCGTCCTCCATCAAGGAACACGTGATGGAGTTGGAGACGCTGTTGCTAAGGATGAGGAACGCGAACTGCGGGCCAAGCGAAGAAGACGTCTGCGCGACGATGCTGCGGAGTCTGCCTGCGAGCTACGAGAGCTTGGTGCAAGCGTTTTGCATGTCGATGACAACGTTCAGCTTGGCGGACCTCGTGAGCAAGCTGATCGCGGAGGAGGTGTGTCAGAAGGACTCGATGCACATTGAGGAGGCGACTGCGCTTCTTGCCGGCAAGGGCAATGGGAAGCAGCAGAACAAGAAGAAGAACCAGCGCGGCGGACGCAAGAAGGGACCCGCCGGCGCTTGTTTCAACTGTGGCAAGAAGGGTCACTACGCGAAGGTTTGCACGAACGACTCGCACCCGCGGGTAGCAGATCAAGACCAGTCGAACGTGGCTTTCAACGCGACCGAAGGGTTTGCGAGCGAGAGCTGGGTGATGGACAGTGGAGCGTCGGCCCACATGTGCAAGTCGCGCGACGCATTCAGCGAGTGTACGGCGGTGAAGAACGGTCGCAGTGTCTTGAGTGCCAAGAGTAGCGCGGACTTGAAGGTCCTCGGGTTTGGGACGGTTGAGCTGCGGGTGTGGACTGGACACTCGTGAATCAACGCCCGGTTCGAGAAGACGCTCCACGTTCAAGACTTGAACAAGAATCTGTTCTCGTTGACGGCGGTGACAGCACGCGGCATGACAGTGACCATGGACAGCGAGAAGTGCGTTGTGAAGCGCGGTGATCAAGTCGTGGCTACTGGACGGAAGCGTGGCAAGCTGATGTACCTGAATACGGAGCCAAGCGACGAGTGTCACGCCGCCGAGGACGAGACCGAGCTCTGGCACCGGCGACTCGGGCACGTGTCTTTCAGCACCTTGAACAGCATGATCAAGGACGGGAAACTCAACGGTGTCCCAAAGGAGCGCGGAGCTGTCTGCGAAGTTTGTGCGACGGCTAAGCAGTCTCGCAAGCTTTTCAGCTCAACGAAGGATGAGTTGGAAGCAAGAGCGCACGCAAGGACACGTCGGTGTGCTCGGATGTGTTGGGCCCCATCACGCCCGTCTCTAAGACGGGCTACAAGTACATCGTGACCTTCATCCTGATGAAGAGTCGCTACTTGGTGATCTATCCGATGCACAACAAGAGCGAAGTGAGTGGCGTGTGCCAGAAGTTCCTGAAAGAGATCCAAACGGAAGCTGGATTGAAGATGAATGTAACAGGGTTACACGCACAAGTGGCTACAGTCACTTATAACTCTAACAGACACGACGTCTGTTAGAGGTTCGAAAGACTTTCTCGACCTTGATGTAGACACACCAAAGGCTACATACATTTACGATCACCACGACGGGCGGCCCACAGAGACTTAGGATTCCTATCGGCTGAGAGCAGCATCTCTTAGCCAATGAGCGACATGCATAGCAATGGAATTCTGCCAACCAGCCGTTGGCAGATTCCTATCTTAGAATATTACATTTAGAGGAAGTCAGAAACATAAAACAAAAATAGCAGTTCTCATCTTTTACCAAAACCCGCTACTTGGAGTCTTTATCTTGTTTAAAGTATACTCGTGGATCTCGAGTATACTTAACTCAAGTAAAAGAAACCTACGCTTCCTCATACACGTGCGCATACGTGTAAGCCGTAGTAGTGAGCCAAGGTAGGCCCGCTACACCTGGTAGCACTTTGTAGTCCGTCCAACGACCGACTACCTGAGTTCGTACGTCACCGCACGAACGCGGAGCTGAGAACCTTCCCATGAATACGGAGGTGTCCATGGAAAGCTCCACTACGCCTGCAACTCACGTTGCACGCGCTGACTGTCCCCACCTGTCGGACCCAGAGTGGGAAGCTCTCCAACGACTGTCAACAGTCATTGGTGAGGCGGCTGTAGCTACGATGCTGCGTACGCTAACGCCGACAGAGCAACATGGTGTTGCTCTGGGATTCATCATGAGGGAGCAGCGAAATGCTGCTTCGTCTACCACGGTGTCGTCGGGGACGACACCGCGCGCGCAATCGCTGAAGCTCAGCGTGAGCAATTACGTTGGAAGAGAGGGTGAACCTCTCCTCCGTTGGCTTGTCGAACTCGACACTGCCATTGCGGCTCGACGTATCGTCGACCCGTTGTCGAAGGTTGCGTTCGCCACGTCATGTCTTGGCGGACGTGCAAGAAGTTGGGCGTATGGACGCCGACTCTCGGATCCTACGTGCTTTAGCACGTACGAGGGTTTCAAGGAAGAGCTCAGACAAGCGTTTGAGCCCCCGCAAAACGAGTTCCGGTCGAGGGCGGAGTTCCTTGACCTGCAGCAGGGCAAGCGATGTCCATGCTTACGCTCAGAGAGCACGGTACTTGGTCTCGAACATCGTGACCAATCCCATCGACGAGGCGACCAAGGTCGTCACGTTCATGAAGGGGCTGAGAGATGGGCCTGTGAAGACCTATCTCTTCCGTGAGTACCCAAGTACTCTCGAAGCTGCAATTACTCTTGCAATGCAGGAGGAGTTCAGCCTGCGGCAGGCTAAGCTGCATGCACATGTGCCGAGGCCACAGCCACGCCCAGTAGTGAGGACGGGAGGCCCAGAACCCATGAACCTCTCGAGTGCTGCAACTGCTGGACCCCAGCAGTCGCAGGGAAACAATGTGCGATGCTACCGATGCGGTAGAATCGGTCACTTTGCTCGGGAGTGCACGGCCCCCGTGCACCAGCAGGGTGACTATCGCGGCGGTGCCGGGCACCGTCGCAACCAAACAAAAAACGCTGGACGCCAGTAGGCGCGGGGCGCCCTACTGGTAATGCAGTTCCGCGTGTCGACCTTGAACACACGACACTGAGGACTGCAACCCCTAGTGAGATTCATTCTCGCTGCAAGAACCAAGATGACAAGCCTGACCTTGTCATCCTGAATGTGAACTCGATGAGAGCAAGCGGCTCTCTCCGTGCTTTGGTAGATTCTGGCGCGTCGAAGAACTTTGTTCGACTGCGAAGTCTATCAAGGCTTGACTTCGACGATTTAAAGATACCTCGAAGTATGTTGGAAGTACGACTGGCAACGGGTACCGTCGTGAAGACCGAGAAGCGCATGGTACGCGTGCGCTTCACGTATGAAGATCAAGAGTTTGTCGAGACCTTTATCGTCCTGGATCTGGACGATAAGTTTGACATTGTATTGGGCATGCCGTGGCTTGTACGGCATGATCCGATCATCGATTGGGAGAAGCGCACTCTCGTGCGCTTCGGTCGCGACAGCGGAACAGTGAGCGATGGCCCTGCTGCCGCTACGCACGCACCGACAGGTGCGCGCGACTCCCCACTCAAGACAGCGCCTAATGCCGCTGTCCCGGAGCGCCCTGGGCGCGCGCGAGCACGCGCGCAAGAGCAGCAAGCGTCGGCGTCGCCGCCGACGGCTGAAGGAGAAAATGTGTTGATCTCGGAGATCGACACCCGCTTTTCAGCGAATCAGGAAGAGTCTCCGACCTCAAGGGGCACGGATGACGCAGGCGAGTCACACGCATCAGCCGTGGAGGCTGACGCGAATCTGATTGGATCAGGTCTGGCCAATAATAAGAGCCAAAGTGACGAAACGCCGTCGACTCCGGGAGTCGATGGATTGGGTGAATTTGATTCGTCGGCTCGGGGAGCCGACGCACCCTCCGTAATGGGGGTCTCTGCCAATAACAGGCGTCGAGGTGAAGATGGCGTGTCGGCTCCGGGAGCCGACGCTGCAGGCGGTGCGGACGGTTGCAAACGTCCCGCACCGGAAAAACTTGCATGCTGTCGTGCAGCCGGGCTGCACGACGAAGCGCCGGGCGACCAAGCCGGGCTTGAAGTCGCTCGCCCGCGGGATGAACCCGCCGGCGGTACTAAAGAAGAACACCCGTCCACGGCTGGGCCTGGACGAGGTCAAGAACCAAGCGGAGCCGGGCTCCGCAGGACAAGAAGACGGCGCATGCGAAGGTCGCTGCGCAAGTCTTGGCCCGGGGCCGAGGCGCTACAAGGAATGTCTGCCGGACAGACGAAGGCTGAGAAGCCGGACGTCGAGACGTTGAACGTCTTGACGCGTACCTGTGCCGGGTTCCGGTACAGGGAGATGACTCTCGCTAACCCTCCGACGCAAGCGTCGGAGTTGACTTCGCTTCCAGTCATGAGCTGGAAGCGCTTCGCGCGTGACTTGCACGATGGACGCATCGAGCAGATATGCATTCTCTTGGACGCCGAGAGAACGAAGAGCGAGAATGAAGAACTGAGGCAGTTCTTCATGGAGAGCACCACTGAGAGCGAGGACACTCTCAGTGCGTAGACGAAGAAGGAGCGCTTTGAAGAGCAGAGCTGGGACTCGCTGAAGTCGAGTCCCTTCTACGAGATTCTACGGGAGCACGCGGACGTGCTTCCGGAAGAGATCCCTGCGGAGCTTCCGCAGGACAAGGGCATCCAGCACGAGATTGATCTCGTGCCGGGGACGAAGTACTGTGTCACGCGGCAGTGGCCACTGCCGCGAGAGCAGGTCAAGGCGATCGACGACTTCTTTGAGAGTCGTCGCAAAGCTGGACAAGTGCGGGAATCGAAATCCCCGCACAGTGCTCCGACGTTCTGTGTCAAGAAGCCACAGGGCGGTTGGCGCATCGTTCATGCGTACAACAAGCTGAACGATGCGACGATACCGACGCAGACACCGATACCGCGAAAGATATCATCGATTCGATGGCCAGGAGCACTATCTACAGTGCTCTTGATCTGCGCGATGGATTCTATCAGATCCTCATGCGTGAGAGCGATATCCCTCTCACGGCAGTGAGCACGCCGAGTGGCATGCTCTGGGAGTGACTAGTGATGCCACAGGGTCTGAAGAACGTCCCTGCGACCTTCAACAGGTGCGTGACGCACTTGTTGCGCTCGGTGCGCGACTTCGCACCGAGCTACTTCGACGATGTGTTCGTCCACAGCCGGGCTGCGGACGGGATGAGCGATGTTGAGATGCACAAGGTGCATCTCCGGAAGCTGCTTGCGCTCATGCGCAAGCACAAGCTCTATGCGAACCTGAAGAAGTGCATCTTCGGGGCGAGCGAGATACCCGTGCTCGGGTGTCTCGTTGGGAAGAACGGTGTCCGCCCTGACCCTGAGAAGGTCAGAGTGATCAATGAGTGGCCGACGCCGTCGAACGTCAAGGAACTGCGGCAGTTCCTTGGCTTGGCCACGTACTTGTGCAAGTACGTGAAGGACTACGCGGGCATGATACGCCCGCTGTCACAGCTCCTGAAGAAGGACGCCGAGTGGGTTTGGGCTGCTGAGTGTCAGCAGGCCTTCGATGCAGTCAAGCGGGGCTTGACTGAGGCGCCAATCTTGGCGGTGGCCGACCAAGATCGCCCATTCCACGTTGTGTGTGACGCATCCGACTTCGCAATCGGATGTGCGTTGATGCAGCACGATCACGAGGGCCGTGATCGTGTCGTCTACTACCAATCGCGTCAGCTGAAGCCAGCTGAGCGCAACTACCCGGTACATGACAAGGAACTCCTTGCCATGAAGTACGCACTCGCGAAGTTCCGAGTGTATCTACTCGGAAGCAAACCGTTCGTGGTCTATACGGACCACGCGTCGTTGCGGACGGCTGTGAAGTCGCCACACATCTCGCAACGGATGGCGAGATGGCTCTCATTCTTCGCAGAGTATAACTTCCGGGTTGAGTACAAACCCGGAAGACTCAATGTGGTGGCCGACACGCTCTCGCGTCGACCTGACTACGCCACGACTGATGCCGACGTCAATGCCATTGACGCCATGCAATCGAGCACCCCGACGTCGTCACTGTTGGACGACGTGAAGGTCGCGTACGCGCACGACGCGGACGCGAAGCTCTTGCTGGCCTACGGCTCAGCGCCTTCTGACAAAGCTCGTCAGAAGCTGCCGAAGCATCTTCGTGCTCGTGCACACCGTTACCGGGTGCTCGACGGGTTATTACTCTACAGTGCAGTCGACGACAACGCGGACCGCGTTGTCGTGCCCAATGACCATGACCTGCGACTCAGGATCATGTACGAGTATCACGATGCACCGACTGCGGGGCATCCGGGCCGTGAGAAGACATACCTTCTTCTCACGCGAGACTTTTACTGGGCCCACCAGTATAAATGGGTGCGCAAGTACGTCCGTGCTTGCGAGGTTTGTCAACGTGTGAAGCCTGCGCCTTTCGCGCAGGCTCCCTTGCAGTCACTACCAACTCCACGGGAGTGTTGGCAGTCCATGTCTTTGGACTTCGTGTTCGGTCTTCCCCCGGACAGCCAGGGGAACACGGGCGTTGTGGTCTTTGTTGACCGCTTCAGCAAGATAGTACATCTTGCTGCGGTACCCGCTGAAGTGACTGCGGAGCAGACGGCGCGTCTGTTCGTTGACATGGTGTTCAAAAACCATGGCATGCCGATCGACATTGTGTCGGATCGAGACCCGCGCTTCACTGCACACCTTTGGCAAGAAGTGTTTACACTTCTTGGGAGTCAACTTTCGATGTCGACTGCGGATCATCGGCAGACGGACGGGCAGACCGAGCGCGTGAACCGCGTGCTCGTAGACGTGCTTAAGAGCTACGCTCACTCGTTCCAACACTGGAGCGAGTGCCTGCCGATGGCAGAGTTCGCCATCAACAACTCGGTGCATGCCTCGACCGGGCATACACCGTTCTACGTGAATGCCATCAGGCACCCACGCCTCCCGAGTCTACTCGGGATGGTGGCTCCTTCCTTAAGTGGGGGAGGATCTACGACTGCACAGCAGTCGCAGAATGCCGCTGACACTTGCACAGTGTCAGCCGCGACTACGCGCAACAAGAAGAAGAAGCACGCGTCTGTGCAGGGCACAGACGTCGACAAGAGCAAGAAGAAGAAGAAGAACGGGTCTGTGCACCGCGAAGACGAACGCAGAGGCAGGGCCTACTGCTAGAAACGAGCTGAACGAGTTCAGCTCGGACGCAATCAACTTCGTGCAGCACAGACAAGCCGTCATTCGGTTTGTCCAAGACGCTATCGCAGCTTCTGTCGACCGACAGAAGCTGAACGCAGACAATGTTGGTAGGGGCAACACTAATGAATTCAAGAAGGGTTCATTGGTTTTGTTAGCAACTCAAAACCTGCCTAAACATGCAGTTTCCGACTTCGGGGCGAGCAAGCTCGCTCCGCGCTTCATCGGGCCGTTCACGGTGTTGGCACGGCATGGCAACGCCTACACACTAGATATTCCATCTAGCATGCGCCTCCATCCGACCTTTTACGTCGGGCGGCTGAAGCCATACCTGCAGCACGAGCCACCTAGCTCGGTTGGCCCGAAGCGGAAGCCCCAGCGGGAGCGAACCTCTGCTCCAGCGCGTGAACGCGCTGGGCCAAGCGCGCGACGCGACCTCCCACGTCGATAGAGATGTCCGACGCGGTCTGCGAGACCTGAGCGACTTGAGCCCTCAGGATCGCCACCTCCTGCATCAGAGCGGCGAACTCCCGGCCGGCTCTGATGCTGTTCCACAGCAGCGACCCGCTCCTCGAGCGTCGGGCCAAGGTCAACCCCTGGTTGACCATACCCAGGGCGTGTTCCCACCACCGCCGCCTCCGATCCGCGACGCCCGCGGCTCAACACGCTGGATTGTTGAGCGTATTGTGAACCATAGTATCCCGAAAACGAACCGGCAGCCGGTTCGTTATCGTATTCGTTGGAGAGGGTTTCTGCCCCACCAAGATACATGGGAGCCACGGGACGTCCTGCTGCAGGACGTTCCGGAAATGGTGAGGGCGTACGAAGCTCACCACGCACTGCCGACGCGAAGGTAGTGCGAGCGCTGTGGTCACCTACAGCGCCCGAGGTCCCACGATCGTCGCGTTCCTCGCGTGCCAAGAACTTGGCACGGAGATCCTTGAGACTCTCAGGTACACGAATCGTCGTGTACCCGTTTAGGTCGCGGTCGCTCAAGCGCACCGCACCCGGAAGACACAACGTGCACTGATGGCCTTCGGGCACAGCGCATGGAATACCAGCGTCCACAGAGGATCTGTGGAGCTGCTCCAGCCTCCCGCGCGTCGAGAATGTCTCGAAGCGCTCACGTGCATGCTTAACCCGCTCACGGTAAGCAGCCGGCTTCTTGTTGAAGTTCTCAACGAAAGCATTCCAACTTTGACAAAGTGCCTGCCAGTCAGGCACTTTGCTGCGAGAAGAGGTCTTCTTGCTGGAGAAGTACCGGAGCTCGTGAAAGAGTCCGATACAGTAATCGCGCCTTTGATTCGTTAACGGATCAAAGTGCTGCTCCTCCGCAACAGCATCGTCGTGGATACCGCTGCATACGTACAGCGGGATTTCGTTTGGAGGCACAGTGTTGCCCACACGGTCTGCGATCTCTGACGCAGACGGCATCCACGGATCGCGCGCTGCCTGAGCAGCGCGCGGGGAACTTGAAGATGCCACCTCACGCGGGGAGCTTAAAGCCCCAGCAGCAGAGAGCGGAGTGTCGCTCTCGCCGCGCGAACGCTTCGAGCTCGAAGCGTCCGAGTCGTCTCCTTCACGAGGGCGTCTCGACCCGCACGCGGGTCGAGACTATCGCTGTCGATAGACTCCTTGCGCTTGCTAGAAGAGGCCTCGCCCTCTTCCATCTCCACGTCGTCGTCCTCGAAGTCAACGGCGTCGTTGACTACAGAAGAACCTTCGAGGACAATCTCTGGTTGAGTTGTCCCCGCCGCAGTCTTGGCAGCAAGAGCGTCACGCTTTGCTTTGTGACGCTCGCGGTACTCGGGGATAGAGAGAGTCTCTATCCCGGCGGAGGACTTCTCCTCTGCTGCAGCGTCGGTCTTCTTCTGAGGCGAGCTCATTGCGGAATGAGCTCGAGTTTTCTTTCTCCCAACGTGAAGAATTGACGAATGGTCAATTTCTGATTGACGTGCCGTGACTCGGCGCGTCTAACCTTGAGGGGGGGATGGTGTAACAGGGTTACACGCACAAGTGGCTACAGTCATTTGTGACTCTAACAGACACGACGTCTGTTAGAAGTTCGAAAGACTTTCTCGACCTTGGTGTAGACACACCAAAGGCTACATACATTTACGACCACCACGACGGGTGGTCCATAGAGACTTAGGATTCCTATTGGCTGAGAGCAGCATCTCTTAGCCAATGAGCGACATGCATAGCAATGGAATTCTGCCAACCAGCCGTTGGCAGATTCCTATCTTAGAATATTACATTTAGAGGAAGTCAGAAACATAAAACAAAAATAGCAGTTCTCATCTTTTACCAAAACCCGCTACTTGGAGTCTTTATCTTGTTTAAAGTATACTCGTGGATCTCGAGTATACTTAACTCAAGTAAAAGAAACCTACGCTTCCTCATACACGTGCGCATACGTTTAAGCCGTAGTAGTGAGCCAAGGTAAGCCCACTACAATGGTGGACTTGAACCCGCGCGGAGTGAGTGGCAGCGGCTGCAGGGCGCTCTGACGGGGCGCGTAGGCGTGGCAGGGAGGCGGAAAGGCTGCTGGGGCGTGCGATGGCGGCTGAAGCGGTGCAAAAGAGCAAGAAGTTGGCCAATGTGGGATTCGAACCCACGCCCTTTCGGACCAGTGCCTTAAACTGGCGCCTTAGACCGCTCGGCCAATTGACCACCATACGCAAACCACAACCCTCACGCCAACAAAAAACGCCATTGCGCCACAACCTACAACTAAACAACCACGCAAACCACACACACCACGCCCGCATGCACGCCTCCACGCCTCTTGCCGCTACCGAACGCCATACGCATCGCCCTCATCCAACACCGACAACGCCACTTATCGACCACTTCGTGCCGGCCACGCCGCAGCACTCTCTGCTGCCTTGGCATGCGATTAGACACGCTGCCGGCCTTCGGACGTACTACCGCTTGCATCAGGGCCTACTCGATTGCCCCACGCCGCTCTCCATCTCATAATGTGTCGGGCCACACCGGACTCTGTCGGCCGGCAGATCTGAGCTCGGCTCCGACACAACACCTGTGACCCCAACAACTCTTCTGCATGCCCACGTGCGCTGCAGAGGCGACTCACACGGCTCACACGGCTCACGATGGCGCGTCGACGCTAGCCAGTGTTGATGGCGAGCAGACGCTAATTGACAAAGGTTGACGCTTTGCGTGGGCCAGAAGTCGAGTCCATGGTGGACTTGAACCCGCGCGGAGTGAGTGGCAGCGGCTGCAGGGCGCTCTGACGGGGCGCGTAGGCGTGGCAGGGAGGCGGAAAGGCTGCTGGGGCGTGCGATGGCGGCTGAAGCGGTGCAAAAGAGCAAGAAGTTGGCCAATGTGGGATTCGAACCCACGCCCTTTCGGACCAGTGCCTTAAACTGGCGCCTTAGACCGCTCGGCCAATTGACCACCATACGCAAACCACAACCCTCACGCCAACAAAAAACGCCATTGCGCCACAACCTACAACTAAACAACCACGCAAACCACACACACCACGCCCGCATGCACGCCTCCACGCCTCTTGCCGCTACCGAACGCCATACGCATCGCCCTCATCCAACACCGACAACGCCACTTATCGACCACTTCGTGCCGGCCACGCCGCAGCACTCTCTGCTGCCTTGGCATGCGATTAGACACGCTGCCGGCCTTCGGACGTACTACCGCTTGCATCAGGGCCTACTCGATTGCCCCACGCCGCTCTCCATCTCATAATGTGTCGGGCCACACCGGACTCTGTCGGCCGGCAGATCTGAGCTCGGCTCCGACACAACACCTGTGACCCCAACAACTCTTCTGCATGCCCACGTGCGCTGCAGAGGCGACTCACACGGCTCACACGGCTCACGATGGCGCGTCGACGCTAGCCAGTGTTGATGGCGAGCAGACGCTAATTGACAAAGGTTGACGCTTTGCGTGGGCCAGAAGTCGAGTCCATGGTGGACTTGAACCCGCGCGGAGTGAGTGGCAGCGGCTGCAGGGCGCTCTGACGGGGCGCGTAGGCGTGGCAGGGAGGCGGAAAGGCTGCTGGGGCGTGCGATGGCGGCTGAAGCGGTGCAAAAGAGCAAGAAGTTGGCCAATGTGGGATTCGAACCCACGCCCTTTCGGACCAGTGCCTTAAACTGGCGCCTTAGACCGCTCGGCCAATTGACCACCATACGCAAACCACAACCCTCACGCCAACAAAAAACGCCATTGCGCCACAACCTACAACTAAACAACCACGCAAACCACACACACCACGCCCGCATGCACGCCTCCACGCCTCTTGCCGCTACCGAACGCCATACGCATCGCCCTCATCCAACACCGACAACGCCACTTATCGACCACTTCGTGCCGGCCACGCCGCAGCACTCTCTGCTGCCTTGGCATGCGATTAGACACGCTGCCGGCCTTCGGACGTACTACCGCTTGCACCAGGGCCCACACGATTGCCCCACGCCGCTCTCCATCTCATAATGTGTCGGGCCACACCGGACTCTGTCGGCCGGCAGATCTGAGCTCGGCTCCGACACAACACCTGTGACCCCAACAACTCTTCTGCATGCCCACGTGCGCTGCAGAGGCGACTCACACGGCTCACACGGCTCACACGGCTCACGATGGCGCGTCGACGCTAGCCAGTGTTGATGGCGAGCAGACGCTAATTGACAAAGGTTGACGCTTTGCGTGGGCCAGAAGTCGAGTCCATGGTGGACTTGAACCCGCGCGGAGTGAGTGGCAGCGGCTGCAGGGCGCTCTGACGGGGCGCGTAGGCGTGGCAGGGAGGCGGAAAGGCTGCTGGGGCGTGCGATGGCGGCTGAAGCGGTGCAAAAGAGCAAGAAGTTGGCCAATGTGGGATTCGAACCCACGCCCTTTCGGACCAGTGCCTTAAACTGGCGCCTTAGACCGCTCGGCCAATTGACCACCATACGCAAACCACAACCCTCACGCCAACAAAAAACGCCATTGCGCCACAACCTACAACTAAACAACCACGCAAACCACACACACCACGCCCGCATGCACGCCTCCACGCCTCTTGCCGCTACCGAACGCCATACGCATCGCCCTCATCCAACACCGACAACGCCACTTATCGACCACTTCGTGCCGGCCACGCCGCAGCACTCTCTGCTGCCTTGGCATGCGATTAGACACGCTGCCGGCCTTCGGACGTACTACCGCTTGCACCAGGGCCCACACGATTGCCCCACGCCGCTCTCCATCTCATAATGTGTCGGGCCACACCGGACTCTGTCGGCCGGCAGATCTGAGCTCGGCTCCGACACAACACCTGTGACCCCAACAACTCTTCTGCATGCCCACGTGCGCTGCAGAGGCGGCTCACACGGCTCACACGGCTCACACGGCTCACGATGGCGCGTCGACGCTAGCCAGTGTTGATGGCGAGCAGACGCTAATTGACAAAGGTTGACGCTTTGCGTGGGCCAGAAGTCGAGTCCATGGTGGACTTGAACCCGCGCGGAGTGAGTGGCAGCGGCTGCAGGGCGCTCTGACGGGGCGCGTAGGCGTGGCAGGGAGGCGGAAAGGCTGCTGGGGCGTGCGATGGCGGCTGAAGCGGTGCAAAAGAGCAAGAAGTTGGCCAATGTGGGATTCGAACCCACGCCCTTTCGGACCAGTGCCTTAAACTGGCGCCTTAGACCGCTCGGCCAATTGACCACCATACGCAAACCACAACCCTCACGCCAACAAAAAACGCCATTGCGCCACAACCTACAACTAAACAACCACGCAAACCACACACACCACGCCCGCATGCACGCCTCCACGCCTCTTGCCGCTACCGAACGCCATACGCATCGCCCTCATCCAACACCGACAACGCCACTTATCGACCACTTCGTGCCGGCCACGCCGCAGCACTCTCTGCTGCCTTGGCATGCGATTAGACACGCTGCCGGCCTTCGGACGTACTACCGCTTGCACCAGGGCCCACACGATTGCCCCACGCCGCTCTCCATCTCATAATGTGTCGGGCCACACCGGACTCTGTCGGCCGGCAGATCTGAGCTCGGCTCCGACACAACACCTGTGACCCCAACAACTCTTCTGCCAGCAGACGCTAATTGACAAAGGTTGACGCTTTGCGTGGGCCAGAAGTCGAGTCCATGGTGGACTTGAACCCGCGCGGAGTGAGTGGCAGCGGCTGCAGGGCGCTCTGACGGGGCGCGTAGGCGTGGCAGGGAGGCGGAAAGGCTGCTGGGGCGTGCGATGGCGGCTGAAGCGGTGCAAAGAGCAAGAAGTTGGCCAATGTGGGATTCGAACCCACGCCCTTTCGGACCAGTGCCTTAAACTGGCGCCTTAGACCGCTCGGCCAATTGACCACCATACGCAAACCACAACCCTCACGCCAACAAAAAACGCCATTGCGCCACAACCTACAACTAAACAACCACGCAAACCACACACACCACGCCCGCATGCACGCCTCCACGCCTCTTGCCGCTACCGAACGCCATACGCATCGCCCTCATCCAACACCGACAACGCCACTTATCGACCACTTCGTGCCGGCCACGCCGCAGCACTCTCTGCTGCCTTGGCATGCGATTAGACACGCTGCCGGCCTTCGGACGTACTACCGCTTGCACCAGGGCCCACACGATTGCCCCACGCCGCTCTCCATCTCATAATGTGTCGGGCCACACCGGACTCTGTCGGCCGGCAGATCTGAGCTCGGCTCCGACACAACACCTGTGACCCCAACAACTCTTCTGCCAGCAGACGCTAATTGACAAAGGTTGACGCTTTGCGTGGGCCAGAAGTCGAGTCCATGGTGGACTTGAACCCGCGCGGAGTGAGTGGCAGCGGCTGCAGGGCGCTCTGACGGGGCGCGTAGGCGTGGCAGGGAGGCGGAAAGGCTGCTGGGGCGTGCGATGGCGGCTGAAGCGGTGCAAAAGAGCAAGAAGTTGGCCAATGTGGGATTCGAACCCACGCCCTTTCGGACCAGTGCCTTAAACTGGCGCCTTAGACCGCTCGGCCAATTGACCACCATACACAAACCACAACCCTCACGCCAACAAAAAACGCCATTGCGCCACAACCTACAACTAAACAACCACGCAAACCACACACACCACGCCCGCATGCACGCCTCCACGCCTCTTGCCGCTACCGAACGCCATACGCATCGCCCTCATCCAACACCGACAACGCCACTTATCGACCACTTCGTGCCGGCCACGCCGCAGCACTCTCTGCTGCCTTGGCATGCGATTAGACACGCTGCCGGCCTTCGGACGTACTACCGCTTGCATCAGGGCCTACTCGATTGCCCCACGCCGCTCTCCATCTCATAATGTGTCGGGCCACACCGGACTCTGTCGGCCGGCAGATCTGAGCTCGGCTCCGACACAACACCTGTGACCCCAACAACTCTTCTGCATGCCCACGTGCGCTGCAGAGGCGACTCACACGGCTCACACGGCTCACGATGGCGCGTCGACGCTAGCCAGTGTTGATGGCGAGCAGACGCTAATTGACAAAGGTTGACGCTTTGCGTGGGCCAGAAGTCGAGTCCATGGTGGACTTGAACCCGCGCGGAGTGAGTGGCAGCGGCTGCAGGGCGCTCTGACGGGGCGCGTAGGCGTGGCAGGGAGGCGGAAAGGCTGCTGGGGCGTGCGATGGCGGCTGAAGCGGTGCAAAAGAGCAAGAAGTTGGCCAATGTGGGATTCGAACCCACGCCCTTTCGGACCAGTGCCTTAAACTGGCGCCTTAGACCGCTCGGCCAATTGACCACCATACGCAAACCACAACCCTCACGCCAACAAAAAACGCCATTGCGCCACAACCTACAACTAAACAACCACGCAAACCACACACACCACGCCCGCATGCACGCCTCCACGCCTCTTGCCGCTACCGAACGCCATACGCATCGCCCTCATCCAACACCGACAACGCCACTTATCGACCACTTCGTGCCGGCCACGCCGCAGCACTCTCTGCTGCCTTGGCATGCGATTAGACACGCTGCCGGCCTTCGGACGTACTACCGCTTGCATCAGGGCCTACTCGATTGCCCCACGCCGCTCTCCATCTCATAATGTGTCGGGCCACACCGGACTCTGTCGGCCGGCAGATCTGAGCTCGGCTCCGACACAACACCTGTGACCCCAACAACTCTTCTGCATGCCCACGTGCGCTGCAGAGGCGGCTCACACGGCTCACACGGCTCACGATGGCGCGTCGACGCTAGCCAGTGTTGATGGCGAACAGACGCTAATTGACAAAGGTTGACGCTTTGCGTGGGCCAGAAGTCGAGTCCATGGTGGACTTGAACCCGCGCGGAGTGAGTGGCAGCGGCTGCAGGGCGCTCTGACGGGGCGCGTAGGCGTGGCAGGGAGGCGGAAAGGCTGCTGGGGCGTGCGATGGCGGCTGAAGCGGTGCAAAAGAGCAAGAAGTTGGCCAATGTGGGATTCGAACCCACGCCCTTTCGGACCAGTGCCTTAAACTGGCGCCTTAGACCGCTCGGCCAATTGACCACCATACGCAAACCACAACCCTCACGCCAACAAAAAACGCCATTGCGCCACAACCTACAACTAAACAACCACGCAAACCACACACACCACGCCCGCATGCACGCCTCCACACCTCTTGCCGCTACCGAACGCCATACGCATCGCCCTCATCCAACACCGACAACGCCACTTATCGACCACTTCGTGCCGGCCACGCCGCAGCACTCTCTGCTGCCTTGGCATGCGATTAGACACGCTGCCGGCCTTCGGACGTACTACCGCTTGCATCAGGGCCTACTCGATTGCCCCACGCCGCTCTCCATCTCATAATGTGTCGGGCCACACCGGACTCTGTCGGCCGGCAGATCTGAGCTCGGCTCCGACACAACACCTGTGACCCCAACAACTCTTCTGCATGCCCACGTGCGCTGCAGAGGCGACTCACACGGCTCACACGGCTCACGATGGCGCGTCGACGCTAGCCAGTGTTGATGGCGAGCAGACGCTAATTGACAAAGGTTGACGCTTTGCGTGGGCCAGAAGTCGAGTCCATGGTGGACTTGAACCCGCGCGGAGTGAGTGGCAGCGGCTGCAGGGCGCTCTGACGGGGCGCGTAGGCGTGGCAGGGAGGCGGAAAGGCTGCTGGGGCGTGCGATGGCGGCTGAAGCGGTGCAAAGAGCAAGAAGTTGGCCAATGTGGGATTCGAACCCACGCCCTTTCGGACCAGTGCCTTAAACTGGCGCCTTAGACCGCTCGGCCAATTGACCACCATACGCAAACCACAACCCTCACGCCAACAAAAAACGCCATTGCGCCACAACCTACAACTAAACAACCACGCAAACCACACACACCACGCCCGCATGCACGCCTCTTGCCGCTACCGAACGCCATACGCATCGCCCTCATCCAACACCGACAACGCCACTTATCGACCACTTCGTGCCGGCCACGCCGCAGCACTCTCTGCTGCCTTGGCATGCGATTAGACACGCTGCCGGCCTTCGGACGTACTACCGCTTGCATCAGGGCCTACTCGATTGCCCCACGCCGCTCTCCATCTCATAATGTGTCGGGCCACACCGGACTCTGTCGGCCGGCAGATCTGAGCTCGGCTCCGACACAACACCTGTGACCCCAACAACTCTTCTGCATGCCCACGTGCGCTGCAGAGGCGACTCACACGGCTCACACGGCTCACGATGGCGCGTCGACGCTAGCCAGTGTTGATGGCGAGCAGACGCTAATTGACAAAGGTTGACGCTTTGCGTGGGCCAGAAGTCGAGTCCATGGTGGACTTGAACCCGCGCGGAGTGAGTGGCAGCGGCTGCAGGGCGCTCTGACGGGGCGCGTAGGCGTGGCAGGGAGGCGGAAAGGCTGCTGGGGCGTGCGATGGCGGCTGAAGCGGTGCAAAGAGCAAGAAGTTGGCCAATGTGGGATTCGAACCCACGCCCTTTCGGACCAGTGCCTTAAACTGGCGCCTTAGACCGCTCGGCCAATTGACCACCATACGCAAACCACAACCCTCACGCCAACAAAAAACGCCATTGCGCCACAACCTACAACTAAACAACCACGCAAACCACACACACCACGCCCGCATGCACGCCTCCACACCTCTTGCCGCTACCGAACGCCATACGCATCGCCCTCATCCAACACCGACAACGCCACTTATCGACCACTTCGTGCCGGCCACGCCGCAGCACTCTCTGCTGCCTTGGCATGCGATTAGACACGCTGCCGGCCTTCGGACGTACTACCGCTTGCATCAGGGCCTACTCGATTGCCCCACGCCGCTCTCCATCTCATAATGTGTCGGGCCACACCGGACTCTGTCGGCCGGCAGATCTGAGCTCGGCTCCGACACAACACCTGTGACCCCAACAACTCTTCTGCATGCCCACGTGCGCTGCAGAGGCGACTCACACGGCTCACACGGCTCACGATGGCGCGTCGACGCTAGCCAGTGTTGATGGCGAGCAGACGCTAATTGACAAAGGTTGACGCTTTGCGTGGGCCAGAAGTCGAGTCCATGGTGGACTTGAACCCGCGCGGAGTGAGTGGCAGCGGCTGCAGGGCGCTCTGACGGGGCGCGTAGGCGTGGCAGGGAGGCGGAAAGGCTGCTGGGGCGTGCGATGGCGGCTGAAGCGGTGCAAAAGAGCAAGAAGTTGGCCAATGTGGGATTCGAACCCACGCCCTTTCGGACCAGTGCCTTAAACTGGCGCCTTAGACCGCTCGGCCAATTGACCACCATACGCAAACCACAACCCTCACGCCAACAAAAAACGCCATGCGCCACAC